>NW_013665704.1:309415-345929 GCF_000517525.1 Limulus polyphemus | reverse complement strand
ATTCGACCCGCAGATTGCGAGTCGAGCGCCCTGACCACCTGGCCATGCCGAGCCCATTCTTTAGGGAATGGGACCGATGATGAAGCCTGGCAGGGTCTCGTGTTTAAGACACTCGACTCGCAATCTTTGAGTCGCGAGTTCCGAATCTCGTCGTGGGGCCGTTATAATTGTACGATCAATCCCACTATTCGTTGTTAAAAAGTAAGCCAAGTGTTCGCGGTGGGTTGTGTTGACTAATTTCCTTCCCTCTAGTCTATCACTTCCAAATTAGGGATGACTAGCGCAGATAGCCCTTGAGTAGTTTAACACGAAATTTAACAAACAAACAAACAGATATGTAGAGAAATAAGAAATTGGTAATTTATTAGAAATTTTGTGCTACTCAGTCCTGCAGTTCAAAGAAGCAACTCAAAACGCCTGTTGTGCTTGTCATTAGTAGTGAACACATTTACGGTAAACTAGTTAATGCAGTAGACTCTTCAGTCGTAATTTCTAGAAACTGCTGAATGGTTTTGAACGAAAGTTGGTATATATTTGGACTATGACCCAACTAAGAAGTGATTAGTTTTTGGAGGGTCAAAGTAACAGCAAGGTCGCGAAAATCCCAAAAATCCCTGTCTGGGAGTGATTTTTTTACACTATTTTTGTTCTATAACTCACTCAAAAATGATCGGATTTTGATGAATCTTGGTGGATATATGTAGAATATTATTTCTCATTGTCCTGCCAAAAATGGTCCGTGTCCATTGATAACGACGGACACATTTTCTTATTTTTTGAAAGCCGAATATGATCAACGCTGCGTGGCGGAGGTCTGCGCTCTACTGAGTGCCCTTCTAGTTGTTAAAAGCTTCGTAAGTACAAACCGAATTTAAGTGTCAAGCACTTAAGACTTTGCTCAAAAAAAAAGTCTAAAAATATTCAGATACGTATTACATTTAGTTTGATTTATATTTTTAAGTTTCGAAGTTAAAGAGTTATTTGGTTTTGTAAAACACGTGTTTCCACTTGTTTGATATGTTTACATACTAAACATGTATTTTGTTATATTAAATGAGGTGAAGAGGTAGTGAAAGCTTCAATTAAATTTGTCATTTTATAAAACATTTTGTATGATGTTGCTTCTAATTTTTGAAAGGAGATCATATTTACTCTTCTTGAAACTAAAATAAACAGGAAAATATATACGCGTGGATATATGTGTTCAAACGACAACACGTTTGTGGACAATCGTGAGTACTCCCTCAGTTTAGCTTCAGTTTGCTTTTAAATTGCAGGTACACTGTAGAAGGTGCACTACATAGTGGGGAGAGGTCTTTTCCCAAATAAATGCGAACCTTTTTTTCTACACATTGAATTTAAGTGATTTGCATGAAAGCTTAGTGTTTATTACAGATGATCAGAAGATAGTAGACCTTTTTAGAATATTGGGGTGGTCGCTCAACCCGACCCCCGCACCCCCTGGCTACGCCACAGCATGGTAGTTCTAGTTTGTTTGTTTTGAATTTCGCGCAAAGCTACACGAGGGCTATCTGCTCTAACCGTCCCTAATTTAGCAGTTTAAGACTAGAGGGAAGGTAGCTAGTCATCACCACCCACCGTCAACTCTTGGGCTACTCTTTTACCAACGAATAGTGGGATTGACCGCAGATTAACCAACATAAGTTCTCTTGATGATTCCAACTTCATAGAAATGTGAACTTCTTCTCTCAAATGAATACCTTTAGTTTGTTTGATTTTTATATATGAGTGATCCTTTTAACGTCTTCTGCAAACTCTCTTAGTCTTCTTTGTACTACACTCCAAAAACCTGGCTCGCAAAACCTCTTTGGTATGACTCTTTCCGAAACTGATAACAAGAGCAGACAAACTAATGACTAACCATTAGTCCAAGTGTCCTTGATTCGTTGCATAGTATCGTTTCAGCTTATCCTTTCGGATTAGTAAGTAGATATATAGATCATTGTTCATCCACTCATTCCTTTACGCGAGATGTTTTGTTTCGGATATTTTTTACCTGTACTAGCCATCCCTAGTTTTCATCTGATAGACTAGAGGGAAAGCAGCTAGTCAACAATACCTGCCGACAATTCTGTAATCGAACAGAAGGATTTGAACTTCACTCTTATAAGTTACTCACGACCCAAAAGTCGGAACGCGATTTTGCGGCAACGAGACGTTAAAACGTTTTCCCCTCGGATCCATAGTCCAACGTTCTAATCACAAGACCATACGCCGTCCCCGCTTACTTGAGGCTTATTCTGAAGCTGTGTCAATGTCATTTTCCTTTTACACTTTGTTTTTCTTCTTTTTATAAACGGAGAAGATGTAAGTCATCTGAAAACATTCAATATCTCCTGAAGTAACTACAGTCATTGCATGGTGTATCTGGAGGCATTTGTTACCTGAACTAATTACATTCATTTAACATATTTCGTGGCGTGTCTGGAGGCATTCCTGTGGTACGGTAGTCCAGCAAGGTTATATTTATATTACGCATCTCTCTGTTCTGGGACAATCTTGGGACCGAGCATGCCATACTGTGGATTCGAGATTCCTAGTTCGTGTATTTATATTACACATCTCTCTGTTCTGGGACAATCTTGGGACCGAGCATGCCATACTGTGGATTCGAGATTCCTGGTTCGTGTATTTATATTACACATCTCTCTGTTCTCGGACAATCTTGTGACCGAGCATGCCATACTGTAGAATAGAGATTCCTGGCTCGTGTCCCGTTATCGCATAAACAAAATCGCGCTCTGCATTATGGAGCCGTGGGTGCGTTATAAGAGTGACGGACAATCATTTCAAAGGTAGTGACGACTAGCGCAGATAGCTCGGCATCGCCAGGTAGTTAGGGCGCTCGACTCGCAGTCTGGGGGTCGCGGATTCGAATTACCGTCCCACCAAACATGCTCGTCCTTTCAGCCGTGAGGGCGTTATAATGTGACGGTCAATCCCACTATTCGTTTGTAAAATATTAGCCCAAGAGAGGGCGGTAGGTGGTGATGACTAGCTGCCTTCCCTCTAGTCTTACACTGCTAAATTATTGACGGCTAGCGCAGATAGCCCTTGTGTAGCTTTGCGCGAAATTCAAAACAAACAAACAAAACTAGCGCAGATAGCCTGGGAGGAAGAGGTCCCAGCGCACCTGACCCTCCTAGGTCACAAAGACCTAAATTCCGATCAGGAGGAGAGCGAGCAGATAGCCTTCTTGTAATTTTTTGGATAACGTCAATCTTATCATTAACGATGCTTTCTGTAACTTTTAGCATTGTTTTGCGAATTCTTTTTTAAATTTATTGTCACGATTTGATTATTTTCATTTATTTGTTTCTTTCACGTTCTTGGTTTTTTCTTTGAATTAACCTGCCTATAATTTATGCAATATTTTACGACGTTCCTCTGCTTTTCTTTCTGAATCCGCCAATAATTCTAAATAGATTTTCCATTTTTGCACGAATTCTAAGTGCTGTAGGCGTTTGACCACAAGTGGGTCAGCGGTAAGTTAACAGACTTACATCACTTAAGTCTGGTGTTCGATTCCACGCAGTAAACGGAGTTTCAATTAATCCCTTGTGCTAAAAAACATCAACTAACTGTATGCATTTTTAAATGTCGAACTTGTCCTAGACAAACTTGAAATCATAATCAAATAGATATCGATCGAATTGTTTTGGCATTAACATATTACTCAGAAAACTGGTTGAAACAGTACAAACTTAATATTTAGATTTAATAACAGTTATTTAGGCCTACTTTTCTTATTTAGTAACTAAAGTTACGGTTTTCATTATTTCCTATAATTTAATAACATTTGAATGTCAATATAGCTTAACTAATTATTCAAATTCACTGTCACCGACTCTCAATTCCCGAATTTCTAAGACACACCTGATTTTTGAATTACTCTACGATAATCTCCCACGCGTACTTACAGATTTTCAGCTGTTTCCTTTTCAAATTATTTAAAACATTCTTTATTAGATTAAAGTTGTCCTTTCAAAAAGAAATTTAGGCTGGAATAAAGTGTTTGTCAAACAAAAGTATTACAAAAATAA
The DNA here is from genome assembly GCF_000517525.1 of Limulus polyphemus. NCBI lineage: Eukaryota > Metazoa > Arthropoda > Merostomata > Xiphosura > Limulidae > Limulus > Limulus polyphemus. The sequence continues at coordinate 341,865 of NW_013665704.1, read as the reverse complement.
GTTCTACTGGGAAAAACTTGTAACATAATTACAAAAATTAATCATGAAAATATATGTGTTTTCTAATTAACATATATTTACCTTATAGAACAAGAGAATATAATATTTAAACTTGTAACAACGATGTAATTATACTTCTGTGGATTTGGGGATTCCAGGCTCGAGACCCGTTTGCCGCAAAAATGCGCTTCGCATTCAGAGCCATGAATGTTTTATAAGAATGACAGTCAGGTCCCACTGTTTGGTCAGACAAGACTAGCCCAAGAGTTGGAAGTAGACGTTGTTGACTTACGGCATTCCTTCTGATTTATCAGTTGAAAATTAGGGACTGTTATGCGCAGGCCCCCCCAGTGGCACAGCGGTATGTCTGCGGACTTACAACGCTAGAATCTGGGTTTCGATACCCGTGGTGGGCAGAGCACAGATAGCCCATTGTGTAGCTTTGTGCTTAATACAAACAACAAGCTATGCGCAGATAACACTTGTGTAGCTTTGCGTGAAATTTTATATCAAATAAAACATAAAAGCAAGTGACGCAGACATGGAACTACAATTACATGCACTTCCGCAGGGTCCCCGAAAGTGTTCTATTTCAAGAGTAAATACAATCAAAATTAACTGTAACAAATATTTGTATTTCTTGCTATTGAAGTTCATATGGCATGCTGTGTTGTAGCCTACACACTGAATAATTCTTCTCATGATTTATGGCATGGACACGTTTTATTGACGTCACTGCAGTACGCATTGCAACGTTAAGCGTCTCTTATGTGACGTCATTTTAGTGTCTACTGACTGACTGACAAACAACACACTACCGTATCGTGGTGCGAGTGGTTAAAACAGGTGACCCCTCCAGGTTACTTTCGGCCCTCTTTCGGGAAGGTAAGGAATTTCTTACTTTTATAACACTTAGAAATCGTATACCAAAATTTTGAAATGTGTGCTAAAATAGTTAGATAAATAAAATATTGCCAAACGAAGCGCGCATGTCCCTTCATTTATTAGTTGTACTTTGTTTGTTCACTGTTTGACGCGCAAAACTGCACAATAGGCTGTCTGTGCTTTATCCACCACGTAGAATCGAACTCGAATATTAGCGTTATTAGCTCTTAAGGTTACCGTAGAGTCACATATGTGTAATTAATTAATATGACGCACTTATTCTGATAGTCATCATATGTATATATATATATATAACATATTTCTAAAGCTTATTCTAATTGTAGATGTATTTTCAGGTAAAACCGATTTCCCGAAAACCATCAGACAGGCAAACCCGCAAATAACAGCGGATTTGCCGGATTAACAGATAAGGGAAATGTTCTCTAGTTGATGACTTGACTGAATTTTAACGTGCGTGAGAAACAACAAGACTGGACACATCATTTAATCAACAGTGAAAGCAATCCTTATTTAAACACAACATAAAAATAATGTGCGTATCTACGTAAACAAGTGGACGATCGCCTGTAGTAAGATCATTGAATAGCTTGCCTGGCTTTCGTTTCTCAAGGTCTGCTGAATTAGTCATGATGAAAACCAAGTAAAACTAAACACGGAAAGTGTGCCTGGATTTGTTTCAGTGGACGGCGTGACCTCTGTTCCCTGACAGCATTGGTCAGCTATCAGTTTTTTAGTTAACGTCGTAGTTCGGCCAGCAAATGATATATTTAAATATCATTGCGGGCAGGGTAGGTCATCTAACAAAAGAATAAAGGGTTTGAAGACGGCTTGAATGGGCAATAATTAAAACTATATTAGAAGTTTAACTTAGTAACAAATGTACAACTTTTATTTTGTACCTGACGATCGCAAAAACATTGTCGAAATAACTTACAGTAAAGTTTTCTTCATTGCCCATTCAAACTTTATTGTCTTGAAGTTGATTCCCCTATCATCAAAACAGAAGAAAGGGCTGAACAAGATAATGTTATACATTATGGACTTCGTGTTGCCTCCATGACAGTGCAGAAGCTAAATAATCAGTAATTAAGAAAACAGCATGTGACTATTGGAACACGGGTGGGTGTTCGTACATGAGTTTGACATGTATTTAACGTCGGAACAACAAGTCGACATTATTTTGATGTAGGATGGATATTTCATTGCGCATATGTAGATTGTCATTTATTTTTTCTATAATTTTCGCGCAAAGGTATACAAAGGAAATCTTCACACAGTCATTCCTAATTTTTAACTAACACACTAAACGCAGCCAAGCAATAGTACCCAGCGTCAACCCTTGGGTAACTTTTGTCTGACCGAATAATAGGATTTAGCCATCATTCTTATAGCGCACTCGTGGCCTTAAAGTACAGATAGTGTTTTTGCGGTAACAGAATGCGAACCTTGAGTGTTCGGATACATATTACAGTCACATTACCCGTTAGGCCACGCCTTATCATCACATCCAGCAAGCACATTGTCTGATATCTACATGGATTGGGTAGGACTCTTTACAACTGTAGTTTGATACGCTATGAAATCATATTAAACACTTCTAGATCACATTATATAACCCTTTTTTTGGTTAGTAAGAAGTAAATAATTCACGTTAATTTCACTTTCAAACACTCTGAGACAGTATGATAGTTGAAATGTAGTTGGTAAACTGTTATTTATAAGAATCAAATTAAGTTACGTACATTAGTAAGTTTCTTTCTGCAGTCTTTTAATAATAATAGATAATTGGAACTGCATGAAATGGTTGATGTTCCGTGAAATAATAGTTTCTCAGTTATTTAACTTACTAAAACTGAAAACATTTTAATTTTGGATATCAGTCTTAGACCATTATGATATGAAACCCATTGAATCATACAAGATAACAAAGCCAACTAAGATTTTACTGGATAAGGACTGTAATTTTCGTCGATCCAGGCTGGTCAGTGATAGAGTATAGCATGTGGGGTAGATGTGGCTTATGTTGTTTTTTTTTAGTTTGTATATGCTTTCATCTTTGCTCGTTTTCATTAACAACGTGCATTGAGGTTCTACTATATTTTGTATTCCCGTTCTTCTTCTATACTAGTGTTTAACTGACCTGATTGTGTTCTTATACGTGTTTCATTTAGTAAAGTTTTTCTTACAGTACGTTAGACAAACCCATGCTTTGTTTTTACTTTTATTTGTGTAAATATATGTTTGAAACTTAACAGAATGATAAAGAAATTGATAAAATTGTATCTTTCTTACAAACATAACCATGGTAACGTAATGTGATGTTCAAGGCTTTGGCTGTGAAGTAGCACATGAATGTGGCCCTGTGCACTGAATGTAGCATCTGTTGAGATTAGTTCAGGGCTGCTTCCAGAGACATGACTCATGACAAGAGAAAGCTCAGTGTTTTAAAGGAGTAAATGCTAATTATCCCCACAGAGGAGGAGAAAATTTAACCTGAGTGCGTGATGAGAAGAATAGTGTGTTTTATATCGATTAGTGGTTCCAAGTTGAATGCTAGGATAAAATATAAGGGACTTTTAGAGACTTTCCGTGAATTTATAATAAGCGAAACTGCTGTACATATTTATGTATATTCGTATGACGTATCTTGTATACTAAGCTTTCAACTGGATTATTTTTTGATTACTAGATGACTCACAAAGTAATGAGATAATAGGATGAAAAGATTAATAAGTATTGAAGGGTAACAATTCCAAAAATTAAAATCCACCACCCCTCCCAAATCATGTATAACCTAAAAAGTTCTAGATCTGCTAGTTGTTTTCAAATAAAGCCATTCTTTTGATTTACTGAATCTTACCCCTAATTTAACCGAAATTCGTTCGTACCTCCATCTTGCTTACTGGCATATTTTACTTATTCAAAACAAAATAAATGCGGAATAATTCAGCGTCTATTCATAAGACAAACAAAAGAATTCACAATTAAAGCTCAAGGAGAAACGATTAAAGGGGTAACGCGGTACATAAATCGACATATTACATTGTTGGTAATGAAAATGAAATTGTAAAAACAATGTTTGAATTTACGAAATTAAAATTACGATAAATATTTTAAATAAAAATTCAAAAATTTGGTTGAACTAAAAAGTAAAATAGAATGAAAAATTCGATGAGTTTCCGTGGAAAACATATTCAATTAGTGTGTTTTTTTAGTTGTTTTGTTAAGCACAAAGCTACGTAAAGGTTATCCATACTGTGCCAATCGCGGGTATCGAAATCTGAAGTTTAGTGCTATAAGCCCTCAGATTTACAGCTGAGCCCCACTTATTGAAAATAAAAAAAAACAACTACCTGATGCCCATTCAGCGCCTCAATAAAAGCAAAAGTAGCAAATGGAAAATTTGAAAGCTTTGGGTAAACCTTGATCAGGAAGTTTTATCTGTCCAGTCCTAGAGTACAAGTTAGCCTGATTGTGAAGACAGCAGATGCAGACACCTTGTGTCAATGTCCATAAACCTAAAATGAATAGGAAACATACACAGATTTGAAGTGGTAGTGTATATGGACCTAAAGATCAACTCTAACAATGGTTAGTGCACGTACAAGAATCTGTAGCGTGTTAAGTAGATTATTGTGTACACGTTTAATTTTCTCACCTTATGTTTACGTTGTTCTTATTGTTTGTTTGTTTGTAATTATGCACAAAGCTACACAATGGGCTATCTGTGCTCTGCCCACCATGGGTATCGAAACCCGGTTTCTAGCGTTGCAAGTCTGCAGACAAACCGCTGTGCTACTGGGGGCTGTTCTTATTTAATACGAGCAGGTAATTCTGTATTCATAAACTGGTATTGTGTTGTTTTTATAGTTGGAAATATGTGAAAATAAAGTTAAAACTATATGTGGTTGTATCTGTTAAAATATAATTTGTTATACTTTTAAAGATTTTTTTTCTCTATAACTTTTGAGTTGCAATTATATTTCAAAGTAAACTGTACATTGTTAATTTTGTTAATATAACTTAAGTCAAATTTTTTATTTATGCTTGTTTTCATTTCTGATTTTTTGTCGTAGTTTAGTGCGACTCTATTTTATCGCCATTTTATCTATTTTATAGGCCTTTAAACCAGTGAGACAGTTTTGTTTTTTTTTCATTTCGAGGACTAGTGAGTTTTTTGTAAACTAGGAAGATGGTATTGCGTTACAAAAATTGGCTGATTATTAGATATGAGAGAAAATTGAAACATGAAAGTCAAGTTTTTTTCTGACATGTTAAGTTTTTTGATCAAATAGGTTTGTCTTTCTTTCAGAACTTAAAAATTCAAAGCAATTTTTTCTACAATAGATCTTCGTTTCTTTTTACGTTACATAAATATTTTGTGTTTAGTGTATAGTGGTTTGATCAGAGTTTAGTTTAGAGTTAGTTTTGTTCTGCTTATTGTCAGTTATTCGTTTGCTTTCTTAGGATCAAAAGGTTGATATTTGTCAGTAAATTGTGCTTATTAAAAACTATATACTTATATACTGTGAATCTAGAACAGTGATTTTAGGATTATCACATCTTTCCGGCTGATGACAGTTCAGACTTGTCCTTCTCTTCTCTTTGGTATAATTATAGGGCCTTAATGACAAGTAAGTTGACCTCGTTGGAAAACAGAGCCTACTTTACGTGGAAAGATAGGGTAAGGCTGATCACAAGCTTGTTTTCTGATTGGCTAGACTTGAAGGTACGATGTTGCAAGACGAAGCTGAACAAGAAATGTCAGGCCTGGTTTTGATTGGTATTATATTACAATCGAGTTATGATTGATAGGAAGAGAAAGAAGATTCAGTATTGTTTTGAACATGAATTAATCAGTCAAATTGTAGTTGCTACGGGAAGTAGTAGTGACCATGCGTGTACATAAAAAAATAATCCAGATTTTAGTATTCTTTTATGTTATTACCACGTTTAAATTTTGGTTATGTGTTTGTTTCTTTATTATTTCTCATAACTTGTCCCGTCCCAATTCTAAATCCCGAACCTCAGTTTACTTTAAATATTTTAGTTATATTGCTTTTAAAATATACTTTTATTTTCACACTTTTCGCATTTTTTTTTACCCTATACAATATATACATTTTTGCGGCAAATTTGTATGTGGTTAATTTATTTTTTGTGGTAGGAAATCTAAAGTTCACATCGTTTCAAAGACCCACCTAATAATGTAAACGGTCAGACAAACATGATATGTTCAAAGAAACCATGCAAGAAAGAATCTAAACTAATCTACAAAATCAGCACAAATGGTAAGGACGACGTTTCGCTTCAGGTCTGAAGACGAAAGGTCGAAGGAAATCTATTTAATCTTCGTCCTTTCCATCTGTACTATTGTAGACTAGTCCAAGACTTTCTCCACAAGTGTCACCTTGAACTAAGCAGTTGCTGCCTATTTCATTCTTCTTTGTTGATTATTAAAACTCTGTCTCAGTCATCTATAAAATAATATGTATTTTGTTTTCATTCTGTGGGACTTGCACGTCGTAATGAGTGTGTTATTGAGATAAGAAATATTTTTGTAGTACTTGTAGGAGTTATTGTTCAGTAAAAAATTTACAAAAAGTGCCTTAAAATACCAGGAAATATTTCACCCTCTTATTTCTTTTCTTCGAAGATACAGCTTCCACAGCATCCACATAAGCTTGAGGACAGGGAGTTGTTGGTAAATAAAATATTTATAAAAGGTACTTTTAAACAATATTTCACTGGTGAGCATTATTTTTGGTGTACGGTGAAATTAAAATTGTATTCGAAGGTTTGGTTCTGTATAATGATAAAAAATATATTATAATACGGTATTTTCAAATTGAACATTTTATGCCATGGGTGGACTAAACGTCTAGACCAGATGCTTCAAGATTGAAGCATATCCATATGTCCCTAATTTGAATTGCTGACCATAGGGGGGGGGATAATTTAAAATCACCTGCCACCTACACGACTACTTTTAACCGAATTGTGGGATTTATTGTCACATTTATATCGCTTCCACAGCTGAAAATACAAAGTGTACTCAGCTACACACAGTTATCTCAAACCTTGGATCTTCCGACCTTTAGTACGGCACACTATCCACTAGACCATTCCCGAACCATTATTATAAAAAAATCAATATTTTGTATTTGATATACTATTCGCTTATGAAATTGATAAACAAGAGGGAATCTTCAATAGCCGCGGCTGTAATTAGATCTCGAATAGGTCAACAGATGGAGCTATGAGCTAAACGCTTGTACTTGAAAAAAAACAAAAAAACATTCTTTGAACCACTTTGCCGCGGCTAAAAATATTCAGAATGATCATGGTAATGTGGTTTCAGTTTGTGCTAAAAACATATTGTAAGTTGCTGTTTAGAAACTAACGAATTAATATGTAAAATATACAACAGTATAATAGAACATAAAATAGCGTATAATATGTCAATTATACTTATAATAAATTTTCTTACTACAAAATTCAATAGCTGGTAGAAATAAGTTACTTATTTGGTAGCCAAAGTTTTGGATAAAACTAGAATCATTGGTTGAAATAACCAGTATGGATTAAATGAATAGTTATGAGGATTAAAATAATATTTAAGCAGAAGATGAGCGTAGAAAGAGAGGCTGGTTGTTATGTACAGGGTGATCTAAAAGTAAGTTGCCCTAAGCCGAGTGTCTGTACACATTTACAATCAGCTAAAAAATATCTGCCCTCAAATTCAATACGTTGCAGGAGACATTCAATCCTTATCACCCACATACATTAACCTATACTTAATGTTATCACACAGAAAGAAAATTCTGCATAGAATCAAGAAAAGCAATGTTAGTTCCCCAACGTTACAAAGGCTACCGACTTTAAGGAAACCTGTACAGTAAGAAGTTGTTAGGTGTTATTTCCACGTGGGAAGAGGGAAAGGAAAAAGCGTCGCAGTGTTGGATTATTGCATACTGAGTGGTCGTTTGTTTTTAGTATTTCAAGTGTTGAAACTGGATACTTAGCTGAGAGAGAGTGTGTACCGAAATTAATTATAGACCAGCCAGCAAGAGCTTCTCAACTAAGTGATTTATCATGGAATAATAAATCGTGACTGTATTATTTTTTCTTGATCAATATTCATGTTTAGTTGTAAAATATGCCTATAATTAGTTCTGTATTAGTCTCTATATGCCTACTAGTATTTCTGTATTAGTTTCTATTTGCCTACTAGTAGTTCTGTATTAGTCTCTATATGCCTACTAGTATTTCTGTATTAGTTTCTATTTGCCTACTAGTAGTTCTGTATTAGTCTCTATATGCCTACTAGTATTTCTGTATTAGTTTCTATTTGCCTACTAGTAGTTCTGTATTAGTCTCTATATGCCTACTAGTATTTCTGTATTAGTTTCTATTTGCCTACTAGTAATTCTGTATTCCTACTAATAGTTCTGTATTAGTCTCTGTATGCCTACTAGTAGTTCTGTATTCCTACTAATAGTTCTGTATTAGTGTCTACATTCCTACTAGTAATTCTGTATTAGTTTCTATATGCCTATTAGTAGTTCTGTATTAGTCTCTGTATTCCTACTAGTAGTTCTATATTAGTCTCTGTATTCCTACTAGTAGTTCTGTATTAGTCTCTGTATGCCTACTAGTAGTTCTGTATTCCTACTAATAGTTCTGTATTAGTCTCTGTATGCCTACTAGTAGTTCTGTATTCCTACTAATAGTTCTGTATTAGTGTCTACATTCCTACTAGTAATTCTGTATTAGTTTCTATATGCCTACTAGTAGTTCTGTATTAGTCTCTGTATGCCTATTAGTAGTTCTATGTTAGTCTCTGTATTCCTACTAGTAGTTCTGTATTAGTCTCTGTATGCCTGCTTGTAGTTCTGTATGAGTTTCTATATGCCTACTAATAGTTCTGTATTAGTCTCTATATGCCTACTAATAGTTCTGCATTAGTCTCTATATGCCTACTAATAGTTCTGTATTAGTCTCTATATGCCTACTAATAGTTCTGCATTAGTCTCTATATGCCTACTAATAGTTCTGTATTAGTCTCTATATGCCTACTAATAGTTCTGCATTAGTCTCTATATGCCTACTAATAGTTCTGTATTAGTCTCTGTGTGTCTGTTCTGATATAGTGTTAAATTTAGAAGGGAGGAGTCGCCATGATCTCACTTGTTTACCCCCTACTCCATATGTGAGAACAGCTAATTATCAAACTGGTTATTCAATATGGCTACCGTGTTTACTAATTAATTAGAAGTTCAGAAAATGATTGAGGTATATTACTGTAAAGCAGCAATATATGGAAGATCAGCGAACTTTCAGTTATTGATAAAGCCTTCATTTGATATAAAGTTTTCCTCGTTAGAGGCATGATTAGAATCCCATCGATCCACAATTGAACGTCCAAAAAAAGTCAAATGGGAAATAATCTGCATTTAAAGTCGGAGAGCAGAACTCCCCTTTCAAATGAGGTGAAGGCTCGGCGGTCCCTCGCGACCCCCGCAGGACTACACCACTTTGTGTCTGTCTAATGATCCATTGATAATAATACTAAAAAAGAACAGTAATGAAATAATGGTAAATATTAACTTTGCTGGTTTCTTGCAGAAATAATTTTTGTTATAGTTATTAACTGACTAAACAAGTTTTCTGTTTTATATTTGAATTGATCCTGTAAAGTCGCTTCGTCACACAATCATTAATACATACTAAACCAGTGAAAGTATACGAAGTCGGCCTTGAAAACCATACTCACAGCTACATCCAAAGTGTCTGGCATGGCCAGGTGGTTAGGGCGCTCGACTCGCAGTCTAAAGGGTCGCGGGTTCGAATCCCCGTCATACCAAACGTGCTCGCCCTTTCAGCCGTGGGGACGTTATAATGTGACGGTCAATCTCATTATTCGTTGGTAAAAGAGTAGCCCAAGAGTTGGCTTTAGTCTTACACTGCTAAATTAGGGACGGCTAACCCTCGTGTAGCTTTGCTCGAAATTCAAACCAAGCATCTAAAGTTACGAATTTTACATTCCTGTTTCTTTCTCTCGCTTCCTAAATTACGTTATGTTATTGTTTGTTCGTTAACTAGAACAAACATTTTAACGGATTTAAAGTATAGAAGCTATGAACTTTTTGGGAGAAACATATGACGAAATTCTTCTACAAAGATTACACAATAAAGAGTGCTTTGTACTTGATATGTTGACAGAGAGTTATCGACAGATTGAATACATATTCAGAAAATTGAACACCGACAAATAAAAGCCTCTTACATTTCATCGTTAAGCTCTGATATCTAACAAAAGCCCGTCCTTAAAATTTAGTCTATTAGAATAGTATTAAGTAAGAAACGGAAAAACATATCTGTATTAAACTATATTTTTGCTGACCTAAATCAGCTGATTAATCAAACCGATCACGGAAACATTAATGCCGCAGTATGTGGTAGTTGATTATTTAGCAGATTGAATTACGCGCAAATTAACGACAACGAGGAAGCACGAGTCAACGTACCCTCCTGCTCTCCATGCGCGTCCATTGTGAGTCATTAACTTTCTGTACGAGTGTCTTAAAAGATGGCAAAGACAGAAGTGTTTATAATCCTTTTTTCAGTTCCATAAAAATAAATCAATATATTTTGGTCCTTTAAACATCAAATGGTCCATTATCTGTTGTTTATAGCCCCACAATCTGTGGGGCAAACACGAGATAAAATACAAGAGAAGGGTATTAAATTTTAACAAGCTAAACAACTGAAAACTACACGATCATTGATAGGTTATAACCCTATACCACTGACAGAATTAGACCTAGAAATATATTGTATCTGCTTTTATTTTTACATAATTTCCTACATTTCTTTTTCAAACAACAGATTTAATGACAGCTATTCATTTTCAATCTATGTTTGGTATAAGAAACTCACTCGCTGAGTTCTAAGGTGGTTTGTTTACGCCATTATATGAACATAACATTAGTTTGAACTAACTCTCTCAAGGAAATGACTTAATAACATCTGATTGTTTTGTTCTATTACATTTTTACTTACATTGTATTGTCCAACTTATTGCCAGATGGGACAGTTCCGACCGGTCTACCAACCACTAAACAAAAATTACAAATAAATAATACTTTATGGAAACATATTATGCTAATATAATCGAAAATTGGCAGACAACCATTTATAAACCTGATGACGTGGTTTTATTTTGAGGTACATACTACATGTTTCGATAGAATATTGGTCTGTCTTCTTCAGGTATAATGAAACCACTCACTTCATTTTGCTTCTAAATCACTGTTTGTCAATTTATTATTACAAATAAATAAGGAAGATAAATGTGGAGTATATTTGTAGTGATTTTGATGTTGAAGTTTAGTTGCTTAGCGTTTGCTACCTTTTGCCGTTTTGTTCGGACATCTAATACCAACAACCTTGAAACAAAACCCATGATATGATTGGCCCTTCAGACCGCACTCAAAATAGTAAATGACCCCAACACACGCACAAAAATAGGAAACCCTGATCAAATTTTTCTTTGATTGGAACCTACCTACAGAAAACTTCATGCTTACGTGTGTGGTATTTCCAAATTAACTGATTTCTTTGCAATCATTAGGTACGTCCATCCTAAGTTAATGGTGGTTTCATCCCAATGTTTTATAGTTCGTTGAATAATTTGATTTTCGTATTATATCATAGAATGCATTTTTACTCACATTTTCAATCTTAATGATACTTAAACTTAGTTTAAATTTAGCCCTGGTCTTAAAGTCTTGATGAATAATGTATATTTAACCCTAAACATCCTCTCACAATCAATTGAACCAGTGATTGAAAACTGGTTGCTGGAATACTATAGCTCCATGCGTGCTCTTGTACAGGTTACAGCACATCGACCATTCTTTTCGAGTGTTCCTTAATCCGCGTTTCAAATGTGCGAATAGTTAAAGAAATATAACTTCTCTTAAGACTAACGTGTAAGTCGATCTGTTTTACTATATATACAGATATGTCTGTTTAATAACGGGCGGATCGAATAGGAAATTTTGAAAGTAATCTAAATTTGAAAACTCGACTGAGTTTTAAGCTGTATGAGAAATAATAAACTGGATATTTTTGATGGAAAGTGAAAACAATTTTTATTAGTGTCACGACAAACAAACAAAAACAGTGTGCGTATTTGCATAGACAAAAAAGACAATCACTTCTACTGGATCAGTGAATGGGTCGGAAGCTCACTTTTTTCTCAAAACAGGTCAGTTTGAAATTAAACACGATAAAAACCAAGTAGAACGCTAAAATTATAGTAGTTCTGATCTAGCAAGAAACAACATATCCTTTCTTTGCAAATGTGTTACTAAGTGACTAGTTAGTTGCTCAAAGCATTCATGAGCTGTAGCATACAGGCATATGCCCCTCGGCCAGCGAAGGACGTTGCAGACACACAAAGGTAACTAGAATGAAATTATTACAGTGGTTTTCTGTACCACGTGTTTTATGCTAAAATTGCATAGAAGGAGACTAAGTGAAAAAAGTAAACATTTTTATATTAATAAAGATGATGAAAAACATATGATATGCTCACATATTGCTCACAATCTGCGGGTTGCGGGTTCGAATCCTTGTCACTGAACATGCTCGCCCTTTCAACGATAGAGGGTTTATAATGTCACGGTCAACCTTGCTGTTCGTTAGTAAAAGAGTAGCCCAAGAGTTGGTGGTGGGTGGTATTGACTAGCTGCCTTCTATCAGGTTTTATCACTGCTAAATTAAGAACGACTAGGATGGATAGCCCCCGAGTAGCTTTGTGCGAATTTGAAAACAAATCAAACCCACATATCGTACATGTATAACTAATTCCAGTTATTTACAATAAGTTACTTGTAGAAGAACAATGGAATTTCTATGAGGGATCCAATTAATTCTGTTTGTTTATTTCAGAATTTTTGTCCAAAGCTACATAAAAGGCTATATTTGCATCGATTAGAGGGAAGGCAGCTAGTCAACAGTGCCAACCATTAACCCATTCTTATCTAACCAAATAGTGAGTAAGCACAGTGCACCTACGACTCCAAGGTGTAGAACATGTTTACTAGGAAGGGACATGAACCATTGGAATTACAGTCTATATATGCTAACCACTATGAAGCCTTACAAATGTTTTTAGTAAGTGACACTATAGTCGTTTGGAAAGAGAGAGAGTAAAAATATTATGTGATTCTTTTACATCGTTAAATCATGCATCTCGTTTATCAAGTCACATTTATACAACGTCATTGCTGACAAAAACTGGAATGGAATGCACTAAAAGCTACACCCTAACAGAGAATTAGGTGGAACGCATTAAAAGCTACACCCCAACAGAGAATTAGGTGGAATGCGTTAATAGCTACATCCTAACAAAGAATTAGGTGGAATACAGTAATAGCTACACCCTAACAGAGAATCAGATGATTGTTTATTTGAACACAAAGTTAATGGGTTACCTGCACTATGTACACAGCGGGGATCAAACCTCGAACTTTAATGTTTTAAGCCATCGAGATTACTGTGGAACTGTCAGGGGGACAGAATCAGCTATGTATAATAGGGAAATCGATATATTATATATATATGAGACAAAAGAAAATCCTGACTGAAAATCCTCGATAAGTAGAAAATTTACAATAAGTATATTTGTTATGGAATTGTGAACAGGTATTGTAGGTAGTGAGTTGGCATAGTTTGGTTATAAAATACTGACGGAAATTAAATTGATAATAATATCCTGAAGCATACACACACACACACACACAAATATATATAGTAATTTGGTCGTAAGTAGAACCATTTTCTCATCTCTCATTTTCCAGGGGGGGGGGGTGTCCCTCTGCCGACGCCCACGAGTAGAACAACTTCACCGAGTACTATGATGATTTAATTTTTGAGGTAGTAGTCGATAACATGGTCTAGCAGCCTCTATACTTCTCATCTACGTATAAAGGACACTGGGAGAGACGACATATTGGTAGGGATTTGGGGTGGTAACCAATGGCAGTTGCTGGAGAGGAAGGTAAAGTTCTTTATAAATCACAATCTAGAGTTCTGGTGTCAGATGAAGAATCATTCGAGACAAGGAAAAAATACAAGTTGAATCTGATGGGTGTAATATATATGACTATTATTTTGTCAAGCGGTGTTTAGAATCGGATATATATAACCTGATATTCATAGTTAATACACTAGAATGGTGGCAGTTTATCAGCTTCTTTTGATATAGAAAATTATGGACTTGTAATACAATTATCTGTCGCAGTCCGTCATCGATTGCCCTGGATGGTTGCTTTTAGATAAAATGATGCAACATGTATATTAATTTTCTTCCCTAATTTCTTGGGGTAAATAAGTATACATTTTTATGTTATATATAAAACTTTGTGCAACCTGCTCAAAGCATTTCGCAAAATGACCAGAAACTGAGGCAATAAGTATGGTATATCGGAAAGAAGTTTTACAATCAAAGGATTACGATACGTAAATCCGAAAGTCTTATTGAAAATCATTATTTTCATAGAAGAAACATAGATTTATGTGTATATATATATTACAAGTCTTGAAGTAAATCTCTAGTTGTAATGTTCCAGCTTTAGCACAATTGACAGTTTCCATAGGCTCGGCATGGCCAGGTGGTTAGAGCGCTCGACTCGCAATCGGCTGGTCGCGGGTTCGAATCCCCACCCCCACCAAACACACTCGCCCTTTCAGTCATGAGGGCGTTATAATGTGACGGTCAATCCCACTATTCGTTGGTAAAAGAGTAGCCCAAGAGTTGGCGGTGGGTGGTGATGACTAGCTGCCTTCCCTCTAGTCTTACACTGCTAAATTAGGGACGGCTAGCGCAGATAGCCCTCGTGTAGCTTTGCGCGAAATTTAAGACAGACCAAACTGTTTCCCTAAAATAGCTTCGACAAAAATACCTTTACGTAGCCCCAGTGACACCGCGGTAAGTCTGCGGACTTGCAACGCTAGAATCCGGGTTTCGATACCCGTGGTGTGCAGAGCACAGATAGCCCATTGTGTAGCTTTATGCTTAATTACAACAAACAAACAAACCTTTAAATAATGCCAAAAACTTAAAATTAATGGAAATTAAATAAAACGTTTTCAGTATCTTTCAATTTGATAAATTCAAAATTTCTTTATTTAGAAACACTGTATCTTCAAAAATTATAAAATAACTATAGTATTATGCAAAACAAAAATGTATAACATTGTTGCGTCAACATCAAATCTGACTGTTTTCGTTTGTGATGTGTCATCAACGATGTGTTTAATATCGATATCAGAAAAAAAAAGGAAATGCGAATTTTGTGCATGAATATTCCTTAAAACTAACCTAGTACCGTAATAATAGCGTAGACGAACGCTTTTTACATAATAATTAAAATCGGAGCCCGTTAATTTAAATTCTCTTTTGGTGTTGGAAGAGTCTGCTTTTCAAATTTTGAAATGCATAAAATTATTGTGAAAACTAGGTTTTAATAAATATACTATAACAATAAAAAAACAATACAAAAACAAAACTAAATTTAAATGTTCTTGATCAATCCAATATGGGTTTTAACTGCTGCGATTGGTTACACAAGAACTTACTTAATTAAGACAATTTAGTGTTTTTGGTTCGATTTTTTTTCGTTTTTAAATTCAAAATGAATATCAATTTTAAAGAATACAACTTTCAGTTATTTATGATAAGCATTATTTCTGACAATCGTTAAGCATTTTACTTTAAAAAACGAAGTAAATGTCGTACTTCACAAATTAAGGACAGCAAAATAAAATTCTCGATCTATTAAGAATTACGACTCGACAACGAGCGAGCAAACAATTTTTGTTCGATTTAGCTAACGCAGAAACAAGCGCATGCGTGGGAATATATCCTCAATCCTCTACATACTGTTACAAGACTGGAAGGATAGGATTTGAACGTGCGAGAGAGGAAGCTTGGAATGCCTAAAATCGATCGATCCATGACAGGAGAATTGTTGCTTGTTTATATAACGTTATGTAGCTGTAGAACGAAGCTACATTTTCATTTCCTGACTCTTAATGTAACATTTATAACTTTTTCCGTAGGTTGAAATTATTTTTTAATAATTAAACAAATTACTACCGTTTTTTTATGGGATTGGGGCGTGTAAAAATCTTAGTGTGTTGAAGAGCTAGAAAAAAGTAGGCTATTCTTTCTTCTCTCACGTGTTCCTGACATTCCAAAGTTGAATTAATAATATACCAGAAGATAAGTCCACATTTCTTAAAGTTAATATTATCGTTTCAAACATATAAACAATGTTGTTGTTTTTAACTCCATAGTTTTCCGTTATAACGAAGGTCATTGACCTTTGGTGTGAACATTAATTTCTGGCACAAAACTTAGTTCAAATCTAAGAAAAGATGCTTACAAGCACACTGTAAGAAACAGAATTGGAGAAAAACAATGATCCCACCAACTCCGTTAATGTGGATCCAAGTTATAGATTTAGTATATATATCTTTCGCACATGGGATTAGCGTATCGGGCTGCTTATGGGAAGTCTCTGAGGGACGTAGAGGGAAGGGGAGGCTCGAAACGTGATGTTGCTGAATGTGGCGGTAAATTTCCGTTCCTTTTGATAAGATCCTCTGAGAAACGTAATCTTTCCTGTTTTGGTCTCCATCAGGTTACTGTTTTTACACTTGTAAACCCATGAAATTGGGTAGGTATTTCGGAGTATAATGTCAATATGTACTTATTGACAATTTATAATCAAAGTGGATGAGCACGTGCTCATTCTGTCCCATGGGTTAGGCGCCTGTGGTAGGTGCTGCTGATTGGTTGCCTTTTCTCTGGTTATTATTATTTTTTTTTTCAAAAATAGAAGCCTCCCCGAAAGCTTAGTGGTAAGCCTGAAAGTTCATAATGCTAAATATCTGGTTTCGATACCTGCAGTGGCAGAGCACATATTGCCCATTGTATAGCTTTGCACTTAACAACAAAATTAGAAACGGTTATGCGTGACTACTAGGTGTCTCTGACCTGGCCGTTAACCCACGTGGATATAAGGAGCCGTTCATGTTGAAAATTCGAGTTTCAGCTCTCGCACCCGAATATATAGACTACTTGTTTTAAAATGTTTTAAATCTAACTTTGCAAAAATTCTATAAGACTAGTAACAATTCACTATCACAGGCTGCCTATAAATTGTATTAAGCATCTAGTATCCCCCAAGACTGACTTTCTAAGTACTAAGTCAAATCTATTAGTTTTTCTTGGTTCTGAATTAGGTTGTAACGATAATGAATCTTTACGAGTTTATAGACCAGGAGTATAAAATATTTTGCAAAAAAAACAAAAACACAAACAAACAACAATAACAATCGTTGATGATTTGAAACAACATAGCTTTCGGATAAAATAATTTGTCTTTTTAGAAGCATTTCCACACTTTCAGAAGTACGTATTTATAGACAGAAGCTGCCTCACCTCACGAGGGCACCCATGCAGAAACCATTATGCATCTATAGCCAAAACATTGTATTAAACGTCCTCTATTGGTAACATAGGGAACTACCTTTCAAAATACAGAATATTCTGACACCTGAATTTGCTAAAGCTGACACTGCTTGGTTGTTATAGAATATGCAATTTGTCAAACGTTTATCATTTTGACAAACACCGCCACTCTTTACTTTGTCTAACACTAACCGCCATCCAGTAAAAGTGTAATGGGGTTCCACTTATAACGAAAATTTCTCGAAATTTCAAGTTAATGTTGTATGAATGTGATCGACAAACATTTTTTTATGATATAATTCTACATAATGTATATTTTAGTTCGTGAATTTTATGAGCGAAAACAAATTGAGATGATAAATTACATGAGCGAATGAAGGACATAAAAGGTATTTACCAACAAATTTGATGCTTTTTGTTAAACTACATACAAGAAATATAAAATATTCATATGTCAGTATTATAAAGATGCATAGCAATATTCTGGGGCCTAAAATCTCTCCTTATAAAACGTAAAAGCGTATGCATAAAATACCTATGATTTTAATGTTAAACAATTTGTGGCGTCTGTTTATTTCGTTTATTTCTTTGTTTTTGAAATTAAGAATAAATTGTGTAATAGTACCACTGTATGGTGAAACTAGATGTACATCCGCAGGGTCCCCGAAAGTGTTCTGTTTCAATCTACGGGTCGCTGGTTCAAATCCCCATCGCACCAAACATGTTCACCCTTTCAGCTGTGGGAGCGTTATAATGTGACGGTCAATCCCACTATTCGTTGGTAAAAGAGTAGCCCAAGAGTTAGGTGTTGGTGGTGATAACTAGCTGCCTTCCCTCTAGTCTTTCACTGCTTAATTAGGGACGGCTAGCGCAGATAGCCCTCGCGGGCCAAGTACAATCTCAGCAGGTTCAGTTGTCGTTAGCGAAGCAGAAAGGGGGTAAACACCCTGACGCATGCACAGTCGATAGAACAGACGATCGTCGTGTCAAAAATCACGTTTCATTCCCATGTCCAGTAAAACAACTGTCCATCATCGTCAGGAAACTTTAATCGTTAAGAACATGTAGATTGTTTGTTTATTATGGATTTTGCTCAAAGCTACTGAAAAATGCCTGTTCTATAGACCTAACCACGTCAAAGTTACGCGTGAATACTGAAACATGTACATTTCCTAGACCAGTCATCTGCCAGGATTTTGTAGAAGAATTAAGGAAGCCTCCATTTCCTCGACATATCTATATAGATAAGATATAAGTCGTCCATCAAGGAACAAAGGACTCGTGTTCTTTCAACCTACCTACAATGACGTACTAATGGCCAAAGGTGAGTGAACAGAGCACACCTTCCTTAAGCCGGTTTACTGTCACGATCTTTAAGGAGAAAAAAGGAGCATTGATTAACAATAAATTACTTAACTCTTGACAGTTAACAACGTTAATGTTCATAAATTTATACGCTACAATCATCAATTAAGTGTATGATACAAGGTAAAATCAAAACTTTGATTAACGTCATTCTTTCTTTACTGATATGCTGTCTCTCTAAACTCTTTTTGGTAGTTTCTCTTATCTGTGGCTTATGATCAAAGATGGATTGACCTCTTTTCCTTTATCAACAAATGCTGTCATGTCACAGTGGGAGTTTTTTCAGGCAAATGGTCAAAATAATTCAATGGTGACTTTATCTCTGCTGTTCCACTGGAAGTAATTTCGACAAGAATCCCAGGTTTTTCAGTTGACTGAATTAGTACTGGTGAAGTCTTCTGTGGAGTTAATCAGTTGGCTGTTCTTCCAATGGTGTACCTCTAAAGATGATTATGATAGATTTTCTTTGGTTTGACCATCTGTATTTCTGGATTCTTCTCTGTTGTGAATTGGGTTCGTTTTGTCAATTATTTTGTGCTTTTATCTTTTTTGTTACTGGAAGTTAAACCTCTGATGGTGTAATTGTCGTGTATTGCATAGGGATTTCCTGAATCATAGACTGTGAAACTGCTCAAAACTGCTGTTTGTTTCTGCATTAAGTCTATTCTCAATATGCACATTTCCTCGATGTCAGTACTTACACATCATGTTGTGTAAAGACACTTATCACTGTGAGAATGACTTCTAACTTCCTCATGCTGGAAATTTATTACCACTTGCTGTTCAGGTCAATCCCACTTCTTCCTTCATCTCCATAAGCAATTTCCAAGCTTTAATTAGCATATCAGGTAAAACTAGTGTTGATCAACTTGTTTCAAGGCTTTCCATCAAGGAACACATTGACTCGTGAACTGATTTCTTTAAATAACAAACACTTTACCTCAAATGAAGCAGATGGAGTATTCTCATTCTCAAGATAACATCTCCTTGGCTCATTATCAACAGTTAATTCATCACAATCTCGAACGTAATGTCCATGTTTTCCACACTTATAACTGTTTCCTTTTCATGTTGTCTTTTGGGAGTAGTTTTTTTTTATTTCCCAAAGGCCTTTGTTTGCAACTCATTACAAAATTGCCTTTGAATTTGCAATTAAAACACCTTCTGTCTTGTGGTTTACTTCTTCTATTCTGAGTTAACAATTGTTTAATTAATCGCCTGAGTTATTCTAGCCCTTAATCAGAGAGGATGATGTTTCTACACTATTTGAGGATGGTGATTTTAGTCGTTTTGTAGAACACGATTGTAGGTTATTTCATTTTAAATATAGACGTTAGTGTTATTTTTTTGTTGTTGTTAGAGGGAGTCTTTTACGCAATGAAAGTATCGGAGGTGATTTGAACGATTATAATTAATTGAAGTTGAAGATACTATAAAAAAAATATTTAAAGTATTTTTGTAATTGACCTTTGATATACACTATCTGGAAATTTGATTAGGAATTCCTCCTAATATAGAATTGGATCACCTTTCGTCTCTATAATAACCTAAATTCGAATTGGCACAGACTCCATGAGATGGT
The DNA here is from genome assembly GCF_000517525.1 of Limulus polyphemus. NCBI lineage: Eukaryota > Metazoa > Arthropoda > Merostomata > Xiphosura > Limulidae > Limulus > Limulus polyphemus. The sequence continues at coordinate 321,460 of NW_013665704.1, read as the reverse complement.
AAAAGGTGTATTTTTCCTTGTATCTTATCAACTGAGGAGTACGGTTTATAATTTGTTCGTAATCATGTGCAAAGAATTACAATGATGTTCAATATCATCTTTAAATAAAAACTTACTTGAATTGGAGTCCAGTGATTGCTCTAGCCCAGAAAGATGACTGAAGTCACTTGAACGCCCCTTAAATAAGTTCTGGATAATACCGAAGTAGTAAATTGTTGAATTAATGTCTTGAAAGAGTCTTCGTTCATCAAGGTGGAATTGCAGCATTGCGAGATGGACATAATCAACAAAAGCGTTTAAGTACACTTGAAATGTGGTTAGTCCTTCTAAAGAAATATAAAAAAAACAACCTCCGCTCAAGTGTCCTGTACCATTTTTCCACCTCCATAATCTTGCATTGTTGAATAAAACAAGCACAGTCAAGTGTCTCTTTTTGCCATATTTTTGCCTTATCATAAATACAGAAAAGATCGAGATGAGAGTTTCGAGTTATTTCTTACCCACACTTTTCATTCTAAATACCGTTAAAGCACTACTTTCATATTTGCATTTGAAATCAACGATTTTCGGACTGGTTGTCGGCTGCCATGTTACAATGTTTATGTCCTTCGCTACCTACAACGAAAAGTGAATATAGCTATTTAAATATACCGTTTTTACTTATAAAGATTATAATGTATTGTTTCATAAGTTGGGTACACTCGCTGTTTCTATGATAATTTTGGTTAGAAACAGTTGAATTCTGAGAACTGTTGAAAGAATTTGGCAATTGAAACACAGTTAAATCTGTTGCTGTTTACAAACCTGTCCAATCAACATATCTCATGATCTGTCACCAGTGGTTGATAGTCAAAGTATTTGATTCGTATTGCGACTGCTGATATGATTCGATAAAAGATGTTAGTGACTCTCCTGGTGAGTGAGGGTGTTACTACCATGTCGTCCTTTTTTTAAGGCGGAAGGGTGCTTGTTCTCATCCATTATCTTGCAGATTAACCATGATATTACTACATCTTTGCATTTATAAGGCTCTATACATCTCATGATAGTTTATTTTCCACAGGAAACAAATTAGCGTTTTAGAAATGTTTATGGAAGGTCCAAATAAAGTTTTCAAACATTGTAAGCATTATTTGAACTTTGATAAATACAGATTACATTATCAGTAACTATGCAGCCATTGTCATGGTGAAATAGCTTACACTCTCATCTAACTGTGATTATTAAATAATTTTTATTTCTGCACTAATCATTAATTAGCTTTTAACTTACATTTCGATTAGTAATCTTTTATCTTTTTCAGATGAATTTTGAGGAGGACTATACGTGGTAGTCGAAACTGAGCCTACTTTCTAGAAAGATAGGTGTATTATTCACTGGTGCCCTTCTGCTTATGATGTTGCAATTTCCTGCTATCTCAAACAGTACTTGTCAGGACTGTCTTGAAGATGGCAGTTGGTAAGTAACCAAAATGTAGGCTAAAAACTGATTGATAACTAGTGAAAAATAGTTAATTCGTAATGAAACTCAGTAGATTGTATAGGCTACTCACTATAACAACGAATGATGTCTAAACATCTCAACCTTGACGTAATTACTTTAATAATTACAATCACCAAAAACGAAGTAAGATAAATATTTATTCTCTTTCAATAATCAGTTGTTAAGTCTTAAATTATATACTAGCTACTATCAGCTTAATATTTATCTTTATATCTCATACCTATTTTTTTTACAATAATCGAATTAAATATTATCACAGTTTTAATTATTTATTTTGATGTTGCAATGTCAAAAAAGTTTGTTTGTTTCGGAATTTTGAGTTGATAGATTAGAAAGAAAGCAGTTAGTCAACATCACCCATTAGGAACTTTTCGGCTGCTCTAATCGAATAGTAATTTGAATATTACTCTTATAGTGTACCCATTAAGGGTGTGTATCTCATCATAGTAGTCGATAGAATATGTATCTAAATATTGATGCCGCGATACGATACGTATCTAGATACAGAAGTAAGTTTTACCAGCGGTTTGTTAAAAAGTTTGACATTATTTTCTGAAATTTAACTATATTACTAACATTGCCTTATTTAAATACTTCACACTTTACTTCTTTATGTATTATTATAAAAAGATTAAAATGTAACAATTAGAACCATTTAAGCTAGATACGGTTAAATTAGGTAAAAAATATAAATAATAATAATATAATTTTTACGAGGTACCGCTCGCTAGGACTTGATTGGTATAACATTTGCTTCATGTTACCGTGTACTTTAAACTTTTTATGGCGGAGATACAAAAAAAGGTTCAAAGGGCAATAAAACAATAAAATTTAATTACAAACAGATGTATAATATTAAGAACTTCAAGTTTTTTAGTGTAAGCAAATGTAGTTTCGTACTACAATTTGAATTAATTCTAGAAAAAAAGAGGATAATTTTGATTTATTTTGTATTTTTGATGGTGGTTACGAGGCTGGCCAAACTGACCGACATCACGTCAAATTAGGGTAGTGAATATAGCAGATACAATATGAAGAGTTATCGAAAAAAAAGTTTTAAATTTATTTCGGAGATCTGAGATTACACAAAAGAAATGTGTTAATTTTTAGATGGAGAAACGTATTTTTAATCTTAACATGAAAATAGCTTTACACTCGGAGCAGTGACTGCTTTAACTCCATATATTAAAACATTAATTTTTAGTAAAAATACTTTTATTAGAAATTCTGATTTCTTCTTTATAAAATACTTATAATGTTTACTGAAAGCTTACCAAATTTCGCGAAGATACATAAGTCGTATCAGACGATCGTATCGTATCGCGACACCCCTAGTACCCACGGCCCCAAAATGTGGAGCGCGTGTTTAGAGCAACGAGGCTGATCCATGAATCCTCAGGGTCACAGTCTGGCACCTAACACTAGGCCACGCCCGATGACAGAAAAGTTAGTATAAGAATGCACTACTTCCGTTGTCAGTCTTAATGTTACTGAATGGTGTAATTATGTTTCTCGCGTGGAAAGTGTGTCATTTTCCTATGCAATATATACTTACTAACCCTCTATTGCACACTGTAACGTACAGTTAACAAACCTATGTTTTTTACTCAATACACATACAAATGTTTCAGTTATGTAGTTCAATGCTCCTACATCCAGGTAAAAGTTTAAATAAACCATGGAATTATTTTTGCTGGTTCCTCAATTGAACAATGTTACTTTTAGGTAACGTACCCATTTATACCTTACCAAAGTATATTTCACTAAAACATTTTTGTGCAATATAGACCTATTTATGTAAGAAATTCGAAGAAAACAGTTTCCATCGTATTTTCACAAAGCACGCAATAGAGGGTTAAATCCATACACCAACCATCCTTCGCTGTGTACATTCTCCAGTTCTACCTTATTACTCTTATTGATCGCCTGTTTTTCACAATTTACATGTTCGTCTACCTAGAGTACTTCCTAACTCATAGTTTATGATAATCAAGGCTTATGATTGTTCATCAATGTTATTCTTTGTTTGAGACAACAGGGATTACACATCTAACAAGTATTAGGGGGGAAAATATCGCTAAATAAAAAAGCTAAGTAGGGCTGGCTACTGAACTTGAAAAAATGAACCAAACAAGATCGAGATGGAAGTTGACATATCACTTGATCCGACTAATGATCACACAGCAGACTAAAGTCGTCTCGACTTTACATGGAGAATAAAATCCCTACATTACTGGCCTCCCCATTTTCCTTATCGAAAGCTTAGTGTTTGAATAGAATCTCAGCTTTCATCATTATACCTTTCCGTTATGACTATTTTACAATAGAGCAGACATTCCCAACCTGGGATATATGTACCCCCAAGGATACATTTGCACTTCCCAGGGGGTACATAGGGGTCTGAGAGTATAACCATGGTTTACACTTTACATGGTGTTTTAATCTACAGTCAGATAAAAAGAGCACAGTAGCTCACATAAATATACGCTGAGTTCAATTTATCGATGTTATCAATACTATAAGATTCTTATGCAGTCCACACATACAGATTTCATGATAAAATAATATAAATTCAATATAATTTTATCAATTTTTAATCCTTAATTTTTAGGGGTACATGGGAACCTGTCAGAATGCCCAAGGCCAAGGAGTACAGAGGAACAAAAAGGTTTGGAATCCCTGCAATAGAGTAACATTTTAGGATAGGAAATTCTGGTTCTATTTGTTTTTCCAGTCCAGATTAAGATTTTAAAAAAACGGTAACATTTCACGTTGTTATAAAACTCATAGGGATACGTCTATAAAACGTAGAAAGACGTATCTGAAGTTTATTTGTTTGTTAAGAATAAACTTATACAATGGGCTGTTTGTACTATGCCCACCATGGGTATCGAGGCCAGATTTTTAGCGTCGTAAGTTCGATTAATTTCCACTGAACTGAAGATACACAGTTTTGGTCACCTTATTTATGCTATCCACATACGATATCTAACCTATTTTTATACCATTTCCTAAGAACAAACTGTTCTTAATAACCTCATAATATATTACTTTGACTGTAATTTTTTCCTATTCACATTAATTGTAAACCCTCTTTGTAACTTAATATAACAGCCAATAGACTTAAAACACACGTTGAACAATTCTCTAAAGACAAACAGTTATGTAAATAACCGAAATTAATTTTCATAAAAACCTATCATAAGTATTATTGTATAATATGTATGAAGAGAAATAAACGGATATTATGCAACTGGAAAATTGTCAATGTTGTGATTATTGTGTTTTGGGGTGAGCTTAATTTTCTATTTAAATTAAGTTCTAACAGTGAATAAATCGTAATTTATTCCTCTTGTACTGCAGGTTTCTCATTCATAGCAATCGGGATAATCCTCTCGTTAGGCTTTGACTTCTCCAACATTTTCTTTGGAGCTTCAATAGTTAAAATACCATCAGAGCTCAGGGAAGACTTCACTGTTTCCGCTTCAACACCTCGAGGTAGCATGTAGTGTCGGACGAACTGGCGAGAAACCCAACCGTGCTCGTCTGGTTTCTCCTCCTGCTTTCCTTCAACTACGACAAAATTTCCTACAGTTTTTACCTGAATTTCCTCTGGAGCAAATTGATTCACGTCCAGCATGACCTGAAATTTGTCTTTTTCGTTTTTGACTTGTGATTCACCGGTGTATCCCTTTTGATCAAGTCTGTTGTAATAACTGCGGTATGGCGTCGTTGGCAGATCACTATTTAATAATCCTTTGGCAAAGTACTGGTCGAATATACGACTAGGAAACTCCCATGCATCCCACCAGTCTCGACCAAATAAAGCAGGAATAAGACTTCGTGGAAAAGACATAGTTAACACCACAACTATATTATATTACTTCGCTTTTTTTGAAAGCAACTGACGAAAACTGCTTGAGAAATTATCTATACCAGTGCATTTATAAGCTTTAAAAGCGCCCTCTTCAGATGTTTCTAGAAAATGTACACGTCTTCATTTCGATTGGTTGACGTAGTATTCTGCAATATAACGTTAATTCTAGATTTTTCTCTGCGCTATAGATTTTTGTTCCTTCCATTGAGACAGTATGTTACAGATTATACAATCTATGAGGCGACACTCTTCATTTTCGCCTAAATACAACCCTGTTGCTTATATAAACATTTCAATTATCATTATTTGAAGAAAGTAATTTCTTTGTGCTATTATTGACCTACAAAAAAGTGGATATGATTAAATACGACAGAATTTTATTAAAGTATATTTAATGGATAGTTGTTATTTGCTTTCTCGCAGTAATTCCTTTTTAGATCTCGTGTGAATAAGAAGTCTTCCGTACCGTTATTCAAAATATATTGCTGTCGTGCAGAGAACACCATTTTCCAGACAACAAAACCAAACCTGCAGCATGGAAAACCTCATTATCTTGAAATGATATTTCTATAAATAGTAGGACAATACTTCTACTCATATTCAGATGTTTTGAACATAATAAGTGAAGCATTGGGAGATAAGGATGGTTCTTCAGAAGAATACACAAACCAGAGAAATAATGAAATTAATAAAATTTAACCAGGTAATTAAGTGCATCTATCACCAAATAGTTGGCCAGAATGACATCCACGAACCTCAGAATTAATACATTACTGCCTTTCTACCAAATTACCCTATAATATACGTGTACCGTCCGAGCTTCTACATATACATTTAGATCATTTTTGTTTCTTCCAGAATTTTCTCATAAAACTACACAATGAACTATCTGCGTATTTGCATAGCTAATTTTGAAATGATAGAATAGAAGGAAGGCAGTTAGTCATCAAAACTTACCCCGAAATTATACAAAAGGATTGGTTTGAACTTCGCGCAAAGCTACACCAGGGCTATCTGCGCCAGCCGTCCCTAAATTAGCAGTGAAAGACTAGAGGGAAGGCAGCTAGTCATCACCACCCACCGCCAACTCTTGGGCTACTCTTTTACCAACGAATAGTGAAATTGACCGTCACATTATAATGCTCCCACGATTGAAAGGGCGAGTATGTTTGGTAAGACGGGTATTCGAACCCACGATCCTTAGATTGCGAATCAAACGCCCTAAGTACTTGGCCATGTCTGTACAAAATGACAAATACTGTCAAGGTATAATATAATAATAGGTAAGTTACACAAGAAAAATGTGAAGAATACCCCCTCGCTTTTTTTTTTGCAACTAGAACAACCAGGAACATGAATATGTATATATAAAGGGGGGGGACAAGTTTTTTACAGTTTTTCTTGTTTAACTTACACACCTTTACACATAAAACTTTTTGTTTAGATAAACAGTATCACTTACTTTCTATTGGTTTACACGTGTTAGAGATATGCAAAGTTTAAACTTCAAGACTTGAATTAGTAATTCATATATCTAGATATTTTGTACATGGAGATTAATAGATATATAGTTTATATTTTCCATTTATGAGTCATATTAGGCAAACTGTATTTTTTTTCTATTTTTCAAAATGTTAAAGGCCCCCGGTGGGATAGTGGTAAGTCTACTGACTTGCAACGCCAAAATTCGTGGCTCGATTTCCCGCGGTGGACATAGCAGATAGCCCATTGTGGATTAGCTAAAAAACAAACAACTAACCAAGAAAAATGTTAAGTTCTACCCATACAAAGTGGTCAGACTTTCTTACTACATATCTTGTTTATTTAGTAAAACTACTTTCTGAAATAAATTAGCTATATTTTTACCTTGATTAAATGCCAAACACACTTTAGTTCGTCTAAGCATTCTCCACCTTCTAACTTCGTAGGAGTCACTACCGTGACTCTAGAGTAATTTTCAAAAACTTTATATAATAACCTTATAGCTAAGCTATATACATAATAGGTAACTTGATTAATTGAACTGGGCGTTAGCTGGTCCTGTGATAGAGCTGTAGATTTCGGAGCTAACAAACCGCGTTCGAATCTGTGCGATACCACAAAATATTCCCGCACTTTAAGCTACGTTTACAGTATATATGGTGGGTGGTAGGGTGCTGCTAACTGTGTTACTTTCCCTCTGGTGAGTAGTTCAAAATTAGGAAAGGCGGCAAATAGCCTTAGTAGCTTTTCCACGAATACAGAAAGACAAATATGTATTGATTAAACAACGATCTCAAATTCAATTCAGAAACACTCTACCAGTTAGAATTTTTTTTTTTTTAAATAAGGTAATTATGTATCTCTTCTCGCCAATTGAGAAGAACTGAAACTTGTACATACTAATAATATTCTGTAAGCGTAGGTTATTCAAATAAATTATAATAATAACATGTAAAATGATTAATTGTGATAGACTTTTAATGTGGCACTTATCTAAGCATATGATTGTAGTATGCAGGCATACAACGTATTTTATATTCCCTTATTCAATACAAAAAATTCAAAACTTTCATACATATAATTTATACAGTTTTAATATTAAATATTGGTGAAAAATAACTAAATTTCTTTCGACCTATTTACTTATTGAACTGGATCATTCCTTTAGGGTATCATGTGCGTCTTCTTATGGGAAAGATATCTGTAAAGTTGAATACTAGGCGGAAGTAGATAACGATCTTTTATACTGGGAGATCAGGTGATACCTTAAGCAAAACACCTTTATTTTTCGATTGAAATGATCAACAGTGACTTGGGTAGCTATGTTTTCTAAGCCTGGAATAGATATTCATTAACTTCTGAAACATATTTTTGAGAACCCTCGAACCTCCTGTAAAGATGCTCTAAATATACTCGATCTTTTTATTGTGTTTGAAATATAAGTAAAGATTGTTTCACGTGATTTTCTTTGAGTTCAGTCTCTTTCTTTATTAAACTCGGTCAAAAGTCAGAAAAATGAGATTTACTCCCGCAAAGCATGTTCTATCGAATCTCCTGTTATTCTGTAGAACCTATCCGACTGCTCTTAAGGGAAATCAGTGCATCTTGGAATACCACGTGATCACCAACCCTAAGTTACGAAAAACGACTGAACTGAATAGAAATATAAGTAAATATATATATATATATATATACAAAGAAACATTGAATGTGAAGCTTCAATGAGTTTACAGTACTTGGCAAAGTGATAAGTAATGATTATAATATTGTAAACATTTTTTTATATAATTTTTTTTTTTTTGCTTAACTAAGAATTATTTCAAAGATCAGTAAACTGCCTGATCCTTTAAACAATGGGCCTTTTCTTTACCAAGTATAAAACTAAACAAAGTATCTAAAGGTTGTGAAGTTCATAAAGGGATAATTGGTATATTGAATTTATCAACTTTAATACAATTAATTACTTTCACTTGGATATTATTTTTCTGTCCTACACGTTTATTTGTTTTTGTTTAGTTTTTAACTTATTGTTTCTTTTGAAATAAAAAAAAATCATCGTTATAATAAGAACCTCGAGGTGTCAAAATTAGTATAAGACTAATATTTCTAATATACATGTGTATGCATATAAGCATAAGCTTATAAAATAAACGTATATATATATGTTGTTACGTATTAGAATTGCAAATAGCCTGAAATTGAGTTAAATGATAATTTAAATTTAGTAGTTAAATTGTACTTTGGATTTGGTATTTAAATATATGCCGATATATTAGTCAATTTACGATATTTGCCAACAAGATTGATACACACCGTTTTAATTTTTATCACAAATACGTTTTAATATACACACAACAGTACAATTTACAATTACAAGTATTACAAATTGTTACTACAAACAATGATTTATAAACAAAAGTTTCACAAACTTACAAACAATATAAAGTATTCTTTCTAGTTTGGAATTTCCTTGATATCTTATCGAGAGTCCACAATGAGCGAGTTGATAGAGGTACGATTCGCTTAACGGGAAGCTAGTTAGCTTTGTCCTTCGTTATTTGTCGGCCACACACGCTGAGCTCTCCACGATGTATTTATATAATGTCTTCTTAAAAATATTAATGTCCATGAGAATCCACTGAAGTTAAATGATTTCTAAAGGTTCCTGGTCAAATATCTGAAGTTTTTCTAATGATAGGCGTCATAACAATCACAGTTATAGCTTCCGAAGTTTTATAGCATACTAATTATAGCGAACTAATTATAGATATGCTCTTTTTCGGCGCGTCGCGTTGGTTATATTTATAGCGTGTGGAGGCGCTCTATAAATTTCAGTTTTACGTAACAATACTGAGCTACATTTAAGCGTTTACGTATATACATATATTGTTGATTTGTACCCTCGAGAATATTCTACAACTTTGGAGAATAGGCGGGAGTTTCCAATACATATCTAACACTACAAGCTATACCTGTTTTTAAATATAAACTTAATCTAAACAATGTTGATATTAAAATAAATATATAATAACAAATTCGTTACAATGTATAAGCTTGAATAACATGTACACGTTTATGCAAAAATACATGTGAAAAGCGGATAAATATATGACATCGGTAGAAAATTAATAATTATCTGCAGCATAAATATAAACCTATTTGCTTTTAATCTGAACTTTGATAGGTTTCGTATCAGGGGTTTCTCTGCAGCAAATAAAAGTTTTAGGTATCTTACAATTGCGTTGGTTATGCTCTTGTCAATTAGAAGAAAAAAATTATTAAACAATTAACTTTGTTTATGAAATAGGCCCTTTATTTATTTTTAATAATATTATATTTAAATAATTATGCGTAATTACAGTATACTGTAATTGCAAACTTAACAAAAGTATCTAACAATTTACTGTTTGTTTGTTCGTAATCAAGCACAAAGCTACACATTGGGTTATCTGTAATCTTCCCACCACGGGTATCGAAACCCGATTTCTAGCATTGTAAGTCCGCAGACATACCGATCTGCCACTGAGGGGCACAAGTTACTGTAACAGCAACGTTCGGATACTAAAAGGGCATGGGGCTCATTGACAAAGAAGGCACTTTTGAAGCATCTTAAGACACGACTTTTTTTAGGGAGGAGACTATGGGTTGCCTCTGGTACACAAAAGGTAAAAAAAATAAGAAGCAGAGAAATCCTCTTTTATTCCTTTCTATTCAGTTAGTATTATAAAAACTTAAAATATAAAACTAAATAGTGAACTCTTGGGTATTAACACTTACTAGCATATCACAGTTAAGTTTTTTATACTATAAAGAACTACAAGTCGATATGTCCATTCATTTTAAAGCTTAAATATTATGTGTGGTATTCTCAGATTACTCTGATTTTTCTCAGAGTATAATGGTTAGGAACCGCCGAATAACAGGTAATTCGTCAGAAACTGTGTCCCGAATCACGCACGTACGAAGGGGTTCAGCCGAACCCCCATTTTTTGTGATGTAAATAAAAAAATACTTATATAGTTATAGCGCAGCTGCTTATGGTATGTAACGTTTTCTACATAGTCTACATTCTTCTGATGAAGCATTAGCAATTTTTTTTGCTTGAAATACTCGCATGCCTCCAGACCCTGTAGCATTAGCATGCTTTGCATGCTGATTGTGCCATGCACAATATGTGTGTTGGCTTTTGTTCTCACAGATAGAACCCCCCTTTCAAACATTCTGCGTACGGGCTTGCGAATTAAGCAGTGATTGAATCTATCTGACTTGAACTGAGTTTGATTTACAGGAAAGAGACTGGACACGAGTTCATACAGAATCACAATCTTTATTCTCATTAAAAACAATCAAAATTTGGTTAAATTCTGGATGAGTGCTTTTTACTGCATCTTCAACTGGAGAGAGAGAGATGGAGAACTTTCTTAGTGTTCTCTCTACATCTACAAATGTCAAAGTTAGAGGCGTTTAGGCTGTATCTAGGTCTGAATAATTACAGCTCGTGAAAATCTGTAACAGTATTAGTGTCAGCTCTAACTCAATTCTGTAGTGTTCTGTAGTATTTTAAACAAAACAAAGATCAGGGTGTCCAGGGCACACACATCACCCACGTGACTCTAGATCATTTTGATTCAGTTCAAGGTCAAGTTATAGCTTTGAGATGTCACATGACTTACCAGCAGAAAAAGCCGCTGTATATTCTAGTTCAACATATGTAAAGATATAGTTATCTTTCCTGCTAGAGAGTTCGTGTGACGTCCTAGTAAATTGAGAAAAATGTAGTTGTTACCTTTACTGACTTTCTATATCCGGAACTAAACACACACCATTTGTACATAAATTCATATAGTAAGTTAGGGTGTAAGAAACATGTGATATTCTCATATACTACATTACTATATAGTAATTAGTTTAGTAATTATTAACCAACAGTATGAGTTCTATAGATGACACGTCTAAGTTCAATTGTATTACCCATACCCAGTTACGGATTAATGCAAGGACTGATGGAGATACAACCCTGGGGATTCAAGGGCTTTGGGGATCCCACCAGCCTTGAAATGTTTTGAAAAAATACATAAAATTCTATAGATTGGATCTTATACATTGCTTTGCCCTGGTACATATCCAATAAAGTCGAAAACCATCATTCAGGCAAGCCCCCCCCCCCCCCCACCACACACACA
>NW_013665704.1:305700-308660 GCF_000517525.1 Limulus polyphemus | reverse complement strand
ACCTTCTGCCAAGCAGGGCACAAAACACTTGTTTTTAGGAAATCAATTATAGGCTTCAAATCTTGGTCTTTCTCTTGTTCTGCTTTGATATCTAAATTTAGTTCCACTTCATCATCATCAACTCTTTCAGTAGGCTTGACTTCAGCTTGATGATACCTAATTAGTTCAACCTCTCTTTTAACAGTTACCGTAACTTGGCCTTTGTTATTCCCAAACGTCATTTTATCAAAATCAATTACAAACTTCATTGATAGTAGATAGTCCAATCCTAATATGCATTCGTCTTCAATGTCAGCCAAGTATACTTTCTGTCTGTCCTTTATGCCCATGAGCTCTGTAGTTACCCACACTGGTCCCCACAACCTTACAGAATGCCCTGCCACACCATAAAGCTTCTGTATGGCTTCTGGTACTCCTTCGTGATCTAACACCTTGATGCTCACAAGGGTTTGCTGAGACGCAGAGTCTATGACAAAGTTGCACCTTTGGCCATCTAGCTTTCCTGTCACATAGACACTGTGTGTGCTTGGCATTCTATACCAAGCCGTTGGTACTTTCATGATGGGGGTTGGTGGGCGTCGCTCAACACCAACCACTACTGGTCTCCTTGAGGCCGACTTGTTGGTAATATTCTTCCTACACTGGCTCCTCAAATGTCCGTGCTTTCCACAGTTCCAACAACCTTTCTGTATACCAGCCTTTCCTGCTGTGACACCTCCCCTGTGTTGAAATTGCCAACATTGAGCTCTCCTGTGCCCAAATTTGTTACAGTGCCAGCAAAGTCCCTCAAATCTCTCTGAAAGCTGACCTTTTCTGCCTTGAATCCAGATGACTGTACCAACCTCCGTACCTCTGTGCTGGACTTAACGTAGGATTCAAATTCGAGAGCTCTGGCCTTTGCATCCTGCATGGTAGAGGGGTGTGCTTGCTTCACTTGTATCTTAAGTTGTGGACTGTCCAAGGCATCTACAAACTGATCCCTCAGCAACAACTTGAGGAGATCGGGTGGTGTAGTTGGGTAGGCCTTGTGTACCATGCTTTCCAAGTCTTGTGCCAGCTCTTGCAGGCTATCCCCTTTAACACGGATTCTCGTCCTAAACCTAGCCCTGTAGATTTCCAACTGATTTTGCGTTCCGTACCTGAGTTCTAGAGCCGCTACCAGTGCTCTATATTTTGCCTAAGTTTAAAAAAACCACCAAGCACAGACTGGTAGCGTCAAACTCTCAAAGCCCCAGATGAGCATGTAGATAAAATAATATGCACATATTTTTTCCCATTATTGCTTGAGGGGCAAGCTAGTAAATCCGGTACAGGAGACGTCATCAGAATTATCGGTACGATTTTCGAAGAGCTTAAACCTAGATTTCATAGTCTAGAGCAAGTTTAATAGTTAGGTCTGCATCGGTGCATTTAATTTCCTTTATAATCTCATGCTCATTGGCATTGTTATAAGAATAATAAAGCGTGTAGGTTTATGATGTTTAAATTTTTGAAAGAAATGCTTTTATAGTTTTTAGTGAGACTATTGTAGAAAAAATACAGTGAATTGTGTTATAAGTTTAACTTTGAATAACAAATGCAGAACTTGATCAAGTTGCTGTTGTTATACTTTATAATACTGTTGCGTCATCGAGGTCACGTGACTAGTATCACGCCACGTCCTTCTCGAACCTTCGTGAATTATCGGGAGACTACTAGATTGGGGTAGTCTGGTATATATAAGACGGTCTCAACGTGACAGAACAGTGGAGTAATTGAACTGCAGTCAGAGAGTGTGTAATTGAACTGAGTATTGTTGAAGTCGAGCACGTGAGACGTTCGTTGAGAATTATAGCGCGACTGTTGAAATTAAGTGTATCGCAAAGTTATATTCAGAAAGAATAAACCAGTTTTATTTAAGAAAGGACTTGTGTCGCTAAAGTTTCGTCAGAACGAATTTACGGAAAATTAACTAACGAACGGAGACGTAACAAATTGGTGTCAGAAGTGGGATAAAAAATGGAAACGAGAAGCGGCAAATCAAACTACAGCTTAGCAGATTTGATGGCAGCTATACAAGAGCAGCAAAAGAATCAAGAAGAACGAGAAAAGAAACAAGAAGAGAGATTACAACAGTTGTTGGAGGAAACAGAAAAGAAACAAGAAGAGAGATTACAACAGCTGTTGGAGGAAAAATAAAAGAAACAAGAAGAGAGAAAACAGCAGTTGCAAGAAAACCTGCAACAATGGCAACTCGAACAGCAAATTAAACAAGAAGATAAATTACAGCAGTTGTTGGAGGAGAAAGAACATAAACAAGAAGAGAGACTACAGCAGTGGCAACTGGAACAAGAAAGGAAACAAGAAGTACAAATTGAAAACATTAGTAAATTCAAAAGCGAATTAGATACATTAAAGGACGATTTATTGTCTTTTAAACAAGGAGAATACATTAACCATCGACGTAATCAGCCCCAGACAACAGGAAGCCCCTTCCAGACCCTGCAGTTAAACCATAATGCAGACATCTTCAGTCCTGTTAGAAGTCACATCCCAGATATGAATGTCAGTAATAGGAGTGATCCAGTACGAAGGAAGCCACAGAAATACGATGGGAAAGCACCGTGGGAAGCGTATGGAGCACAATTTGAGCTACTGGCAGCAATGAATGGATGGACAGAGGAGCAGAAAGCAGTATATCTGGCAACGAGCTTGAAAGGACAACCACTGGAAATACTTGGACAGTTGTCAGCAGACGACAGGCACAATTAATAATTAGCATTTGAAGCTTCTACAACACACTCGACATGTCTTTGCTTAATGACATTCATCCCATTCATCGTCCATTATAAAAGTATATATGTTAAACAAATTTAATTTTTACTCCAATTTATTTACAATAGATCTGTGTATTGTTTCATAGATTTTTACAATATTAAAAAAAAAAAACTCCTATTAAGAAACATTTTTGTTAGTTATTT
>NW_013665704.1:298113-304806 GCF_000517525.1 Limulus polyphemus | reverse complement strand
GGGGGGATCTATTTGTGTTTCATAATGTGAAGGTCAATCCCACTATTTGTTGGTAAAAGAGTAGCCCAAGAGTTGGTGGTGGGTAGTGTTGGCTAGTTACCTTTCCTTCAGTCTGTCACTGCTAAATTAGGGGCAGCTAGCATAGATAGCCATTGAGTAGCTTTTCATGAAATTCAACACAAACCAAACTTATACAACATTAAGGAACATAATTATGCAACTATAAGTTTAAAACCCCACAGATTACATCATTCAGAGAGTTTATGTTAATTTTTATGGGTCTAATAATTCATGGTTGACACAAACAGTTACAGTTCTTGTATCCTGTGCTTTCTAATGCCATCTATGAGTACAGCAGTTTTACATCATGCTGTTTGTATATGTAAGTAGTAATGTATTTATTTTATTGCTGTGTTACTTACATTCTTTCTAAAAATGTATATCTATATTCATAAAAGTAGTAATATGTGTATATGCGTGTGTGCTGTTATTTCATATTTCTGAAAACATGTATGTACATTCTTAAAAGTGAACTTAATTTTGTTTGTGCTGATGATCAGGCTCAGATATTCTAACAATATATGCATCTATATCTACTCTAGCTTAAAGCCTTTTAACAATGTCCACTTTGATGACAGATTAACTGCCCAGTAATATATTGGTTTTGTATTGAGCTCTGTTGTATAACCCCTTATGGATGCAGTTGGGTCAGACTTTGTCCAGAAGCAGAATAGTGTCTCATGTTGCATTGACAGGATTATGATGGACTCTGTTAGACAACAAACTATTGTGGTCATAGATTGGCCACCAAGAAGTCCTGGTCTAAATCCTACAGAACCTCCCTTAGACCTCCATCGACACTATGTAATCACCGTGCAACGAACTTTTCAGTTCTAATAGTGCTTTGTGCTACTTTTGATTATGATATGAAAAGTGACAGCTTTTTTATGCACAGATAAAACATGAGAACTAAAAAAGAAAAGAAAAAGAAACTAAGTTTGGTAAATAATTTCTTTTGAAATTATCCATGAAAATATTGCAGAGGGCATAGAGAACTTCTCAATCTGTTGAAAACATTCATTGATAAATTGAAAATAAGATTTATAAAAACATACTTTTATCATGATTAATATAAATTTTTTTTTCAACCTAAGATGTAATTATTTTTTTGTCATTTTTCTCAGACAGAACATTTAGATCACTTCTTCAAATTGTGTAAACAGACATTTTATGTTAAATGATGCCACATGTTTATCTTTTACCTTGATGTGTTTTATCTTTAATACTAAAACATTTCAGTTATTGACTGTATATTTGTTGAAATCTGGGAAAATATCAGGGAATCACTTGGAATACATAAAATAGACAAAATTTTAAACAGAGATATGGGTTTTCTAGTTAATACAATATGGGAAACATTTTTAGTAATACAAATGACATAATCAGACCTAAGGTACTTAGTACTCATATTTCAAACACAGTCTATCTTTAACAATTATTTTTTGGATAAATTGAAACTATTCAGGTCTCATTTCTTTTTTTGTTGGCATGTTTTGTTTTTGTATAAAAAAAATTGTCATTTTTTCATATTATAGTCTTGGTCTTGCACTGCCTGAGAAATAGACAGAATCCTCCATAATGTTGTGTGCGGAATGGTCAAAAATATACCCCACAGATGAATTCAAAGGTCTTGTATTTGTTATTGAGCATGTCTTTTTACCAAATGTGTCTTTTTCAGAAACATTGGCTGAGACTAGTTTTGACCACTTTGAATCTGAATGTACACACATTTCATGGATTGTGTAAGTAAAGGCATATTATCCTTGAAACTTAGTGAATAACTGTAGTAATTAATTAATTAATGCCCCTAAAATATTGTTTAATTTGAGCTGAAAAACAATTTAATTATAAAATCTTGACTATTTAAATTTGTTTGAGTATTTTATATCTACATTTATAAAACTAACTTGTGTTTTCCTGTTCAGCTTACATCATACTAACAGTGTACACATATAGAAGTGGTGCATGTAACTTGTGTACTATACTTGTACATTTCAGTATTTGATATGTATATACTATTACATCTAATAATATTTTATGAATATAATCTTTATATTCGTATTAGTAATAAGGGCAACCTTAAACTAGGATTAGACAGTGGTGAGGGCCAGAATAATGAAAAATAAAATGTAGAAAGGGGTATAGTGTGGTAACAAGGTACAGATGTAGTTTTAATGGTAAGCTAAACTGTTATTATTGTAATGCTAGAAGTATAAGAAATAAAATGGATGTTTTTAGAGCACTGTTTGAAATAGAGGATTTTGATGTAATGGGAATAACTGAAACCTGGCTAAATGTGGACATTCATGATGAAAGGAATTTCTTCAAAATAATGGGTTATTGGTTGTTTAATAGGAATCAACTATTGTTTAATCAACTATTAACAGTTAGTTTTAACCCATTCACTGTGGCTGGGAAATATATGTCCTGGCCATAGTGAAAAGGTTAAAATTCACAGTTAATTAGCTTGGATACTCTTTTTCACTGCAATGAAAAAGCACAGTATCTTTACATCCTTGATGTTCAGAATCTGACAAGAAACTAATATCAGGAATACTATATCATTAAGAAAGTTTTAAAGCATTAAATAAATATCAAACTGCAAGTATTTTCATGGGAAATCTCATTTTTCATCTTGTAATTTTCTTTTTACATTTCACATCATGTATAATTTGCCAATTACATAATAAAAGATTTGGATCAGCTCTTGGCCCGGTAGACTTAAGTTAAAATGGACTATTATAAGTAATAATTAACTGTTTTTATTACATGTTTTTAATAAACTTCATCAAAAATATCGAGGATTGCGTCACACTAATTCAATAAATTTCTCACTAGATATCATATCACAAAAAGTATTGAACCTTCACTTGTTTTTACAAATTGCAGTAAATGTATAAAGTATGCACCTGTCTAACTTAAGTATAAAATTTGCCTAAAATTCTAACAAGATTTCAGTCATTATTATCCACAGTCACCCTCCATGCAGTACAGTTTCTTTAATTATGTTACTGTCCTTTTCTACAATGAGACTTTGAAGCTCTTCATTTTGTGAGTAACTGAAATCTTATGCCATATGTCCTCTTTCATTTTACAGGTTTGAACAAATTGTTTATAATTTAGACCTAAATGAATCAACATGTTTTCACTATTCTTCAAAACATTGTCTGCAAAGTTCTGCTGTGATGTCACATCTGCATTACAACGATCTTGATAACCAGGTAATATTGATGCAATTTGTTAGCCAGATTTATAAGGCAACAGTCAAAATGTTTCATACCACATAATGCGTTTTCAGTCAATCTTTGCAAAGAACTCATGTTAGGGGGTTAGAATTAAAAAAAGTTTTTATAATTAAAGTGAATTATCATTTAAAGGTTTTTTTTATTACTTTTCCATTTGTTTTTCTCCAAGTTTTAAGTTCCTTATGGAGGGGGATATTTTTTTATTTTTTTGCTCTTGGAAGAACACACATTAATGGATCAAGTCTTTGTATATGCCTATTTCTTAGTACTTTCAAAGTTTGTAAACAGCTGCAGTAGTACTGTATAAAAGTTATTTATCATTAAAATGTTTGAGGTTTTAGTTGTTACATCCAGAGGATAAATCTTAAGGCTTATAATGTTAAAAACTGGGTCTCAATACCCATAGTTGGCAAAGCATAAATAGCAAATTGTATAGGTTTCTGATTAACAACAAATAAAGAAGTTCAGGCAGATGTAAGAAGCCAAAGAACTTTGTAATTTTTAGCTATGCTTTTAACAATAGATATTACATAAATTATGAAGTTAAAAAGAAGAAAACAAGCCACTCTTGGATCACACAAATATAAGAATTTTTATTAAAACTAAAATCTGATCTGAACAAAGATCAGGGACAATACATGGAACACCACTCAAAAACAAACTACAGTCAAGAAACTTACCAGACAACTTCTGAAGTAGCTTTGTTGAAACACTTAACTTTTGATGACTAAACATGTTTCAAACAAAATGTTTTATTAAGACAATTTAAAATTCATTTTTATAAAACAATTTTTCCAGTCATGTTTAAATGTTCCCTGAGCTAAAGATTGTGTTCACAAAATAAAACTTTTACATGTAATATAAACTATATTAGCCTAACAAGGTAAATATTAAGTGGCACCCCCAATAAAACTTTTTACTTAGACTTGGAATAGCCTAGTGTTTAATGTGCCTCTGTGAATCTGAGGGTCCATGGTTAGTGTCCCATTACTGTAAAATCATATCTTGAACTTTGGAGCCATAAATAGAATGGCACAAGAGGTGGCTTTGGGTGCTTTTGAACTTTCTGCTTTCCCCTCTATTCTATCACTTCAAAACTGGGAATGGTTAGTGCAGAATGTCTCTTGCAGAAATGTATGAAGCAAGCAAATTTTTTTGCTTTTAAGGAAATGGTGATTTTTTGAAACTCCATTAAGTAAAAGATATTTTTATGTATGTGATTTATTTATATTAATTAGTTTTGTCTCTTGTTACTCCTATATATACAGTTAGGTATAATCAAATTAAGTTACAAAAGAAACAAAAAATTGCCTCATCCTCGAAGGATGTCTTTCAGAAAGTATATTATTTTTAAAAGTTTATAATGGGAACCAGTTAGTGTTTATTTGAATCAGTATGTAGTTCATGAACTAAAAAAATACATTTATCAAAATACAAATGGTATAGACAGATAAAACCAACTAGAAGAAAAAGCCTCTTTTTTTGTTCTGTTCACAAATAAACTTTTAATTGTTTACTTATTTATTTTTTTCATTGTCAGGTAATAGTATTAGTGATTTATTAGTTGTGATTTCTGCAAATTGACAGGAAGTTAAGAGTCAGAAACCTGGTGGTGCTGTTACTTTACTCAAGAAAATGAGAAAGGAATGTCCTGATGTTTTTTAGAAAAACACAGGTATTTTAGATGTTCCCTTAATGTGTAGTTTCTTTCATACACAAATGTTTATGGGTAATGGCAGCTACACTGGAGTTTGGTTTATGTAACCCTATGTTAGATGACTGGTTTGAAGTTGGTGCTAAAAAATTGTTTTTCAGGTTTGGAAGTATTTTAGCAATTCAAGTTATCTTTAGAGAGTAATGGTGATTTTATGGCTTTAAATGACCGATAATACATTGCTTACATTTAAATAATAACTTCAACTGTTCTAGTTTGTTTTACTTCCTGAATGCAGGATAACAGATAAATAGTTTTTTGTTGTGTATATGCTTGCAGTCTTTTTTTATGTGTCAGTGTCACTAATAGAAGGACATAATATTAATCCTCTTATGATAACCAGTTTTTTGTTGTTGTTTTTTCTAACAAGGTAAAGCCCCTTATACTGATTCCATACATATGAACTTTAGCTGCAACTACTTGTTCAAATACAACATTATCATCGCATAACCTGTCTTCTTAAAGTTAAAGATTCTATTCTCCATAAGTAGACTGATAATAACAGTAAAGCACTGATACACTCCAATGAGAAAGCTGTAAAAAAACAAAACAAGATGCAACATATGCCAACTAACAGATTGGAAATTCCGAAAAGAACAAACTCACAAACAGAGGAAAAGGCATTGATGTGTTCTACTTATTGTACAACAGATGAAGAAAATAGCAAAATAGAAACTTATTCAAATTACAAATGAAAAGCTGAAAAAAGAATATAATAAAGATTATATCAGTGAAGGTGTTTTCTTGACATCATGGTTTTAGTATTGAAGGTGTTTTCTTGACAGATATATCATCATGGTTTTAGTATTCTAAGATGAAAAAAGAAATGTTTAAAGTAAGAAATAAAATTAAAAGAAAAATATAATTTTAATTTCTGTTTTAATTTTTAATTGTAATCTGTGTTAGAAATGTATAAGTAAGAGAAACTTGTAAGTTTATCTGTTAAAAAAAATAATAATAATTTTGATTGTAAATTGAATGTTTAAAATAAAAGTATAACATAAAATTTTATTTGTTATCGAAAGTTTATATTCTCTCACTTTTCTAGGAGCCAAGTGTGGCTTAGTAGTTAGTATACTGGGTTCAGAAGGCCCATGGTTCACACAGTAAGCTGTAGGTATGTTACAAGAGTGACAAGTCAATCCCGTTATTTGGTTCAAAGCTCTCATGATAGCAAGTGCTGTCAACTCCTGCTTTTCCTTTAGTCAGTAGTCCAAAACTAGGAATAGCTATATGTGAACCTTTGGGCAAGTAGCAAAAGGATGTAGGAGAAAAGGTTGGCTGAAAATGTAAAAATTAACAGTAAGGATTTCTTTAAATACATTAAGGGTAAACAAAATGTTAGGATGGGGGTAGGACCCTTGAGGGATGATAAAGGAAGGCTAGTATCTGATGATTATGAGGTGGCTGGGTTATTAAATTTTGCTTTTTCTTCGGTTTTTACTAACAAAGATTTAAGCAGTATTCCACATCTTGAACAGTTGAGAAATGGAAACGAGATCAAACAAGATGACTGCATTAATTCTTAGCTGGTTAAGAAAAAATTGGGAAGTTTAAAAAACGATAAGGCTCCTGGGCCAGATAATATTTCCCCAAGGGTTTTGAAGGCGGTTAAAGATTGGATATGTGAGCCACTTACTACTATATTTTGTCATTTCTTGAATAGTGTGCAGG
>NW_013665704.1:294179-297143 GCF_000517525.1 Limulus polyphemus | reverse complement strand
GCCACATAAGAGGACTTAGTAAAAATTATCTGTAGGTGTGGATAAGTAGCAAATGGATAGAAGAGTGGCTGGATGGAAGAAAGACAGAGGGTTGTTACAAATACAGTTCAGTCAGACTGGATTAATGTCACAAGTGTGGTACCTCAGGGCTCAGTCTTAAGACCTTTGCTCTTTTTGATTTACATCGATGACATAGATGAAGGGATAGTCAATAAATTACTTAAATTTGCAGATGATATTAAAGTCTTGGATGTAGCTAGCTGTGAAGAGGATGCTGCTGATTTACAAAAGGATTTAGATCTATTTAGTGAGTTGGGCAAGTAAATGGCAGATGGGTTTTAATTATAATAAATGCAAGATAATGCATGTGGGTTATCATAATTTGAATAAGTATAATTTGAATGGGAATAACCTTAATAGGGTTATGGAGGAAAGGGATCTTGGTATAATAGTCAGTCAGTTTCTAAAGCCATCCAAGCAGTGTGCTGTTGCTAGTGGTAGGGCAAATAGGAGTTTATGTTGTATCTATAGAAATATTGAATACAAGTTTAAATAGGTTATACCTTCATTGTACAGGTCACTGGTTAAGCCACATTTGGAATATTGTGTTCAGTCTTTGTCTCCTTACCTTAGGAAATACATTGAATTGTTGGAAAAGGGTTCGCAGAAGAGTTACTAGAATGGTGCCTGGGATGGAGTGGTTGTCATATGACGAGAGGCTGAAATCTTTCAAATTGTTTTTTCTTGAAAAAAAGAAGATTAAGAGGGGATCTGATTGAGGTGTTTAAGTTTGTAAAGGGAATTGATAGTGTTGATGTAACATCTTCTTTTCATATTTAACGGTGATAATAGTAGGACTAGGGGACACAAATATAAATTTTGTCAAGGTAGGATTCATCTTCAGCTAAAACAGTTTTATTTTTCTAATAAGGCAGTTGGCCTTTGGAATGGGCTGCCTTCAGATGTTGTAGAGGCAGTAAATATAAGTGGCATTCATATACTTATCAAACTTTTATCTTAAACTATAAGGGCTAGCTTTAAGATTTTTTTTTATAATTTAGTTTAGAGGATGGAACAGCTGAGATGGACCAATAGGTCCCATGTTGTCCCAAACATTGTTATGTCATGTATATTGAATTTGTTGTCAAAAGAAAAGACACTTAGCAATAAAACTAGTTCAGTTAATCTGATAAGGGTTGCAGCAGGTGGGTCTTGAGTCTTGAGTCCATCTGCATGTGGAATGGAAGTATGCAAGGACGTTATGTCAAGTGTGATTTTGAGTTAAAATTCACAATTTTGTATAAGGTGTCATTGGTGTCTTTAATGTAAGTAATAAGTTGATGAACTAAGGGGGTTAGGATGGAATCAAGGTAACTAGAGATTAGTTCATTAGGACAGCTGCATGTTGAAACTCTGTGTCTACCAGATTGGTCTGGCTTATGTTTCTTAGGAAGAAGATACAATACAGAAAGCCCAGGGTATTTAACAATTAAATTCTTAGCTTCTAATGGAAATTCATTATTTTTTATCATTCATTCTGTAGTGACACACACACAGAGTCTGTAACTATTCATCAAGAAGGTTGCTATCACATATAGCATAGGATGATTAGTCTGATAGTTGTCGGTGAGCTTCCTGAAGATAAAGTTCTTTCTTCCAAACATCCACTACTCCTCTTTTTGCCATCATGTTTTATTACGATGTCATCATGGGAAGGAAGATTATATAAAGCTGTTTTTGTTTTTAGTGAGGTTTCTAGCAGATGCAAAATCCAAGTTTTTAATTTTCTTTCAACACCTCTCCATATTGTAATCGAGAATCAAAAATTTCCTTGGTGGGGTTGTTTATGTGTTGATTTGTTTCTGTAGCTGAGAAAGAAATAACTTACTGATGTTCGTAGGTGGCATAGGAGTTCCCTGTCTTGACTGATCTGTAGTTGAAGTGTAGAAATGTGCTTGAAGATGTAAGTGGTGAAAGAAATGTTCGACTTGGTGTTTTGTATTGAACTCATTTATATGTTTTTTAATAGAAACAAAATTTAGGCTTTTCTTTGGAATAGCAATCTCACTTTCCATTAGGTGTAGATCCAGGGGTACAACAGCAGTAGGTGGTGTGTTCACTGTTAGATAGTCATGGCTAATGTATGGTGATTTTCTTACATTCTGAGGAAAATGGGAATCTCTCATTCTGTACACAAAATTAAAATTTGCAATTTTCTTGGATTTTATGTTCTTCATTGGGTTGTAACATAAAGAATTATATTCACAGAATTTGTTATGAATGCTATGTGCAATAGTTTGATCAGTAGATTTCTCTTGTTGATGATACTGATAGCACAATTAAAATGAAGAAGTCTGTTTTTGAGAGCATTTTGTCAGTCTGTTCTTTTTCATAGCTTTATCTTATGAAGAAAGATAGTCAAATTTAAGTTTAAAACCCTAATGGGTTAAATTTAGAGTTCAACAAATATGAAAAAAGGACATGGGCTGCAGTACCTGGTTTTGGATGAAGATGCTTATAATCGAAGTTCATTTAAATTCAACCTTTGGGTGGGGAGGTCCACCCAAGTTCTTCAACCAAAACATTTATGACATGAAGACACCACACAGATGCACAACTTTGCTTTATAAATATATAGATTATAGAGGGTCCACAACTTGTTTTAGGCCTATATCTGTATGGTTCTGGTTACCCAAATTGATCCATAGTTTTCAATGACACTAAATGAAAAGTATATCTCGTCTAGAAAATTCTAAATCTCCAATCTGTACAAAAGTGATCAGTTTTTGACCAAGGAAGTGAACTAAAAAACCAACTACACAGAAGGCTCACATGTTGTAACTTCATATTGTTGTTTATCCTTACACTTGAAGGGTATTGTTACGTATCTGCTCGTTTGTTAATTTCCGGTATAAATTCTTTCTGAGGAACTTAAGCGATACAAGTCCTTTCTTAAATAAAACT
>NW_013665704.1:292232-293341 GCF_000517525.1 Limulus polyphemus | reverse complement strand
CAGGTGACACGTCTTCAGCAGCGTCATTTGTACTGTTGTTCACTTCGTTCCAACTTAAATGTCCTGGACCATGATAACACCAAAGCCTGTTGCCATGTGCCACCTTTGGCTTACCTCACCGACAACATTTTATTCGGAAAGTCGCGTCTGAGAGATGATCCACTGTGTCATATGGGAGACTTCCCTTTGGTCTTCCTGGGATTATACAACCACACCTTGTCTCCTGGTACAAAGCTGACTTAAGTAGATCTCTTATCATAACATAGCTTCATGGAATCAGCAGACGTTTTCAAGTTTGAACGCATTTGATGGTGAATATCATTCATCCTTTCAGAAGACACTTTCACGAACTCTGGCACATTTTCAGGCAACTTTTCGTAAGGTGGGCATCCTGTTATCAGGTCCACTGGCAACCGAAGTTCTCGACCAAACATCAGCTTTGCTGGAGTGTATCTAGTGGTTTCATGCTCTGCTGTTCTATAGGCCATCAACAGTGGAGGGAGTATGTCATCTTGGCATCTATTACAAAACTTTGCCACTTCCTGTCCAAGTGTCCAATTGTACTTTTCTACCATCCCATCAGACTGTGGGTGAAGTAGCATTGTCCTGGTCTTTCATATGCCAAACAACTTGCAGCATTCATGGAACACAGCTGATTCAAAGTTACGGCCTTGATCTGAATGCAGTTCGTATGGCATACCAAACCTGAAGAAGAAATAACTAATAGCTGAAGTTACAGTTGTAGCTTCCTGATTTGGTATTGCATATGCCTCAGGCCACTTGGTGAAATAATCGATCACCACACAAATGTACTTGTTTCCAGCACGATTTCGGGCAAAGGACCAGCAATGTCGACTGCTACTTTTTCCATTGGTGCACCAACTTGATATAACTTCATTGGAGCATGTCCCTTATGCTTGGGTCCCCTTTTAGCACAACATGTATTGCAGGTCCTGCACCATTCTTCCACATCTTGCCTCATACCGATCCAGTAAAATTTCTGTCACAGGTGACTCAATGTTTTCTTAACTCCGAGATATCCTCCTGTTAAACTATCATGGGATTGATGCAGCACAACTTCCCGTAACTTTCTCGGTATAACCATTTGC
>NW_013665704.1:273359-291232 GCF_000517525.1 Limulus polyphemus | reverse complement strand
TTTTGGACCGTGGGTTGAAATATATATTTCTATATATTTTGTCTAATTTTGATAGGTTCTACTAATAATATCACTTGTAAAAAATGAACTTCCGTGGAATGCATATGGATATAAAGAAGAAAAATAAATACACAAAAGAAATGTATAGGTCTAAGGCCTACTTAGAGTGACTCTTATGAATGCATGTTAATTTCAGTGAATTTAATAAAAACAACCCTTTTCTACTGCAAAGTTTTTCATTTAATACTGTAGCATTAAAATGATTTTTTAAGTCAATTTTCAGAGTACTGTGTGTTGTTTTATGCTAATTACAAATGTTACATTTCAAAGAAAATTAACATGCAATAAGCATGTTTTGTTTCTGAGTTTCTAATAGGTTTACTGTGTAATTTTTTGAAATTATGTTTACAAGTTCATTGTTTTGTTGGGTTCTGAGAATTCTCTTAGTAAGTGCAAAAATGTGAACGACTGATTCAAACTTTAGAAGGAAGGGTGAGTACTCTCAGTACTAACATTGCTGGAGATGATTCTTAGTTTGAAATAACTTTTCAAAAGAGCATATATTAGTAGCCAAATATTTTGTATGGTTAATTATGAATGTAAATTGAGTGAAATACCATAAATTTATATATTTTGACATGTTCTGTTAGTGTTTATTAATTTTCAGTCTTTAGTACATTTTTGGAAGATATACTGAAAGGTATGTATTAAATTCTTTTCTGTAAAGCCTACTAATTGTAGGTTATAATTTTATGGTACAACTATTAGAAACAGCTTTATTATGACATTTCTAGTTTTTGCCGTTATACATGTGTATGTTGTACGACTTCTCTATAGCATGGACATAGGTGTTAATGAATCCTTAGTTTGAGTTAAATTGGGTTTTTCATTAATTTTT
Organism: Limulus polyphemus; assembly: GCF_000517525.1. Classification (NCBI taxonomy): domain Eukaryota; kingdom Metazoa; phylum Arthropoda; class Merostomata; order Xiphosura; family Limulidae; genus Limulus; species Limulus polyphemus. The sequence goes on along the minus strand of NW_013665704.1, from coordinate 290,334 downwards.
CATTTGGGTGCAACTTATGAATTTAAGGGTTTGTTTGTGGTACTTGTGCTTTGTATTTGAATGCAGTCAAACAACAGATGTAAAAAACTGCCAAATACTGAGATTCTTATCAGCTGATGAAAAAAAAAAGCTCTTTTCATGTACATTAACCATATCAATTGTGTGTTAGGTAAGAGTGACACACTTTGATGAAATTTTAACTTAAGTTCAGCTTGAAATTCAGTACGTGGGCAATACTGAGAATGAAGTGATAATGGAAAATCTAGATTAAGGAACAAATGGCTCTTTATTTCAGGTCTTTGTCTTATTTACACTTAACAACATTGGAAATCTAAAACAACTTGACCATACACATTTTACTCTTAAGTTCCCTAACAACATAAAGAAGAGGCAGATGCTAAAATAATTTACACTTGCATGTAAAAGGCAGACCTTTGAGTCCCTGAAACCTGGAATAAAAGCTTTTTTTCTTCATAAGTTCATCATTACAGTAAATATAAACTGTACACATCAATATCTAAACCTTTCTTTTTAACATTATAGTAAAACTTAATTGTTACATAACTCTTCTTGAGGTTATTTCCAGATGGAATTTATTATTAACACTATCAGGACAAGATATAGAAGAAAACAAACCCAACATTAGTTACCCTTCAGAAACAACTATAATTTTTACATGATTATGAGAATAACATGGAACCCTAACTTCTGCAGTTTAGGGAGGCAAGGAGCATGGAATACACCATATTTAAAATTTTCCAGTTGGGGAGTTAACCTCACTTCCACCCCTAGGTGCTCTCAATCTTCTACTAAACAAACTTTATCTGCCAGGTGAGTTCTAAAAAATTAAATTCTGTGTTTGTACCCTGTACAGAGTGTAACACCTAGCAGCACGGGTGGAATGATGAGGTTCAATATGTTGTCTTCAGGCACCTCAGGTAAAGAAGTGAAGGTTTCTTACGGGCCATTGTAACCCAGGCTTGTACAGCCTAAGAACCATCCCTAGAAAATAGACAGAGTTTATTATTTCAAAACATTAAGTTTTATAACAAAATAAAACTGTAAAATTGGTAAGCTACACTTTGGACACTTCTTTAAGTTCTGTGTTATTCTAATTTCTTAACATCACTAACAAACGTTTATCATTTTGTTAGTAGAATGGCTATAATATAAATGCACTTAAGTGGGGGCATGTAAGCAGTTAGTTTTCAAAAACCATTTTAGGATAACGAAAAAAACAAACAATCTTAGTAGTCAAACCCATCCTGAAATAATTGTATTTTTCTTAAATCTTAAACATAGTACTTTAAATTTCCCAAAGCAGCATCCAACCAAAAATAAATGTACTGTTGCCATTATTACAACAGATTGGCAATAACCATACCTATCAACAAGGATAGACTTTTTGTCTAACTAATACAAATTTGTATTCAACACATAGAGAAATGTCATGCTATTAAAGAATAGAGTTGTCCTCTTTTTTTTTAAGTAGCATTGTTAGGTTGGCAGCTGAAGGAAAGGATTTTATAAGTATTGAACTTGGCTTATTTCTTCTAGTGGGTGACACTTAAGGGCTCTATTGTGAATCCCTCCTTTTGTAAAAATTAACCTGGTAAGAAGCCTACAATGTTATTTTATTTTACAAAAACATCCATAAGAAATGTCCTTATGTTTAATCGCTGATTTTTGTACCTGGGTGCAAAGGTATGTCACTAACTGTTCATGTTTGGTCAACTAGAAAATAAAACTACAAAAGTAGCTTCTATAGTCTGTAATAAAGGTGCTAGCTTAGTTCACTTCTGTTAAGTATCCATACATTTTGAAGTAGAATGTGTCAAGTTTGTAAGCTAATTCTAGCTTAGTTTTTCTCCTTTTCTTGGCTGTCTTGAAGATTCATTTACTTATTATTCTCGTTAGTTCAATTCACCAAGCAGGTTTTGCTGCTATTGTTTTGTATTGTATATGAAAAGGCAAAATATTTTAGTAACCACTATTTTAAAAATGGTGATATGTCAAAAGTAAGTTTTCTTATCACGACAATAAAAAAAGCTTTATTACAAATAGAAGAAATATAGACTACTGTTGAAGATAAACAATATTTGACTTATACATTAATATTTTCGATATTTAAAGTGATTGATCAGTATGAAGTTCAGATTTTCTTTAACTCATTTTTCTTCATTTTAATAAGGATAGAACTAATATTATATATATTTAGAAAGTTCAGGAAGAGATTTCTTGTTTTTCATATTACAGTGTATCTAAAAGAAATACCATACAATAATAAACTTACAATGGAACATAAAAATAATATGCCAATGTATTTTTAATTCAATAAAGAAAATTTTTTGATAACATGGTTTGACTTGCTTTCTTCAAGCTTCCTTGAAATTTCACTGTTGATAATTTTTTTTTTTTTACTTGCAGGGATAATGAAAACAATATGCATAAATTTATACTACAAATTAAAATTTTATATTTCTTCTTTAAGAGACCAATTGTTACTAACAAAATGATATACTTTCTTTTTATGCAACTTAGCTTGGACAACCTATACATATAACGGCTTAATGTCATCTACATGTTAACATGTAGTAACAAAAACTATGCAATGGAGTGACTGATATGCTTATTAACAGGTGCATTTTTAGCATGAATTTATATATATATAAACAGTTGACATATCCTTCAAGAACACTTCATATATAAATTATAATTTCCATGCAAGCTTATGCCGGTAAAATTTCACTTGTGAACAGTATTACTAGCCTTGGCCAACAATGCCAATGAACAATTTATTTTTATTATCAGAATTGTATATTCAGCAATCCACCATAAATTAAAAATAAAATGCTTCACTAACAAAAAGCAAATGTGGCATTCCCAAACCACAAATTTATAAGAAAGGATCTCTCTCTCTCTTTTTTTACCTAGACAGCCTGTCGATGGCATCTTGAACTCTAGAAGAACTGGCAGTTGGCAACAATCGATGGAAAATCTCCTGGACAAAGATATCACTAAATCCAGGACATGACCTTTCTGCCACATCAAAGGCATTGTGAAGTTTCTCAACAGCATCTCCCCTGTGTTTCCTCTGAAGCTGAAATAAGGATAACATTAGAGCAATCTCTTTCTTTGCACAACACATAATAAACATGTTTGCAACATTTAGTAATATCAAATATATTTGAAAATTAAAAACATGACTGAGTAGTTAAAGAAAGTATTGAAATAAATCATTAAAACCACAGATGTTTTTTCATTTTTCATTTTCTTCTTAATTTGTCCATTTTGGTCCCAAAATTAGAGGTGTAAAAATAGCATTTCAGATCTATCTTTTGGTCACACTAGTCAATGCCCAAGAGGCTTTTCATTAATACCAGATCTTGTGATTTAATGTTAGGCCTATTGGTTTCCATTATTAAGCCAGCTTTCATAGTTTAAACCGTAACTTGTATTTTAGTTCATCTTACCTGTTCATTTCTATTTCCTTAAAAAATTCTGCATTTATCACATTCAAGATAAGTTGATACTAGTGCTGATGTACAGTTTGCTTAAAACATTAACTACTCTTATAAAATACATTATTATTATTTGGTGAAAAGATAAATTGAAACCTCTTAAAATATCTTTGCAACTGTAACATCAAAACAGTTACTTGAAGCATTATTACAATAGTTTTCTCTTCATTAATAATGTCAACAAGCATTTCTCTAGAGGCAAAAATAAACTAATCATATCTAAATGACTGACCAATATGTATATTCAAAGGACAGCTGCTACAAAATTGAAGTACGTGGGGAAGATGGAAAACTATTTGTTGTTTATTTCTTTTCCTTCCACTTTATTTTGCACTTTGGTTAGCTTGAAATGATTTGAAACCCAAAGTTAATTGTGAAATGAAATTAATTTTAAGTATAATTGCATATTTTTAATCAAAAATTTGGAAATTCAAATTTAAAATATTAACCTACTTTTCAGAAAAGTAAAATCAATATACTTCTAGGTTTATACTTTCAGCATTGCGAGATTTCAAGAAACATTGAAAAAGTGCAAGGAGGTATGACTTGTTCATGAAAGCAATTACAGAGTAACATGTTAGCAAACAGAACCACGGGTGGAGTGCCACTCTGTCACCAGAAATCGGCCTGATACTTCAAAAACTAAAAAATTTATATATATATAAAGTTATTTAGTTTACACCTGAAATTGTCTTTCATAACCAGAGTGTCAGAGAACACTATGGTTATTTGTAATCTTCCATGTCCACTAGTAGATCTCTCTCTCTCAGACTGCCCAGCACACACATACTGTCACTCTCGCTCAAGATCTAGTACCATGCAACTACTATGGTTATTTGTGATCTTCTATGTCCACTGGTAGATCTCTCTCTCTCTCTCAGACTGCCCAGCACACACACACACACACACACTGTCACTCTCATTCCCTCCTGTAAAGTTGCATTTCCTCCTGAATAGCTTTTTTTATTTAATCCATGCAATATGTTCACTTTCATTAGTCATAACTAAAGGAATAGAAATGGACCATGCATTCCTCAAGCAAAGTTAAATTCCTTGGGAATGTAATATTTTGATCCTATTACTTTAGAGAAAAGTCACTGAAATTACGATGAGCACAAAAAAACTATACGCATGTGTGTGTATATATAATGTGTATGCCTAGCTACATCACTGTAGAAATATAGTAAATTAATAAGGTATCATTTTAAAAGTTGTTATAATATTAGTGATTTTAATATGGTACCCAATCATTGTTCTTTTTCCCCTTGCTTAATTTAAAGGGAGAGAAGCTACTTGTTTTCTCTCAGTAATATATATGTGATATCATAGAGATTTGTAAATGACTCACAAATTTCTTAAACATTTGCCAGTAAATGTGGCCACTTATTTATTATAAATCACTAAAGCACAAATATATTATTTCATCCTTCAACATGAACGCTTTTCAAAAAGAATATAAAAAAAAAATTCAAATTGCATTATGTAAACTCTGAACATGTCATAAAATGTGCACATAAATACGTAGCTTGGTAAATGTTATCAAACCAACTGCCATGTGGTGCAGTCCACATTCTTTTATGCTGGTAGAGATAGAAAGTGGGCTGTCTTAGCGATATAGTCTTTGGTATGGTTTAGTTAGTACAAGATTTATAATTAGAAATAAACATAAAACTTTTGTAATGACATTATAAATGTACTCTTAAGAGCACAAATACTTGGAAAAAACATACCTTACTTTAAAATTTCTGAAGTGTGTAGTTATTTATGTTCACTTGATGAATTGAATAATAAGCTAGAATGAGGATGACATCATGAAAAAACATACAATTATAATTTAATCACAAACTTATAAAACGTTTTCTCAGTTTTAGGTGACTGATGGATGATTTAAAATCAAAACTGTAACTTTTGTTATTGTATAGTTATATATTAGGAGTGGAACTGTTTCTATCCCTTGACGGATCTGTTTAAAGGTCAGTATGATTAATTTGGATGTCATCAGTACGATTACTAATACAAACTTAATATTTTAAAGATATTCTAGTAAGTTTTAAGTTGTTTTCTGTCCTATAATTTTTTTCACCCATCATAAATATATACAGTAATACTACTTTTGATCACTTGTTGGCTTATTGAAATAGTTCGTTATTTATATCTAAAAAAAAAAAAGGGCAATCAGGACCAATCTTCGAAGAAACTAGTTAAATAAAATAAAAAATAGATAATGTTTGGGTCTTCCTTCAGATCAATGTTAGTTACACAGAAATAAAAATATAATTTATCTTTATTGATTTAAAGTTATTTTTTCATTGGCCGTAACAAAACATCAAACAATTTAGATGTAGCAAATAACCAACAAAAATAATAGTTTTAAATTCTATAAGATATTAATTTTGCATCAAAGTTGGTTGCAAGAAAAAGGACTTTTTAATTAGCAATAATACTGATGTGATTAAAAACTACCTTACAATAAGAAGGAAAGAATACAGAACATATTATTTCACTACAATAAAAAAATTACCTCAAGAGTAAGGGAATGTAAAACAGTTGACACAGTAGGGGCTCCTTTCGTTGCACTAATTTTTGTGGGAGAAATGGGTGACACTGGGGATTTTGGAAGATGCGAGTCTCTTTCTCGATCCCTGTTGTCTCCAAGTTCTCTGACCTCATGATCTCGTGAAGAATGGTCTCCGATGCGTTCTCGATGTTTCTGGTCAAACCCATCTTTCATCTCACGATGTTTAAGATCAAACCCATCTTTCATTTCTCGATGCTTGTGATCATATCCATCTTTCATCTCTCGATGTTTATAGTCATAACTGTCTTTTATTTCTCGATGTTTAAGATCATATCCATCTTTAACTTCTCTATGCTTATGGTCAAACCCATCTTTTCACTTCTCGTTGCTTATGATCAAATCCATCTTTTACTTCCCGTTGTTTATGATCAAATCCATCTTTTGTCTCTCGATGTTTATGGTCAGTACTTTCTTTTGGTTCTCTATGTCTTTGCTCAAAACCATCTTTAACCTCTCTTTCTTTTTCTTGTTTTTGACCATGTGATTTTTTAACTTCACGCTCTTTTCCCTTATGAAGTCCAACAGGTGCAGATGGACCACCAGAAGTTCGGGGCTGAAAATGAAAAAAAATATATGTTGATTCATTGTACACAACACCTTATCACTTTGGATTTTAAACAATATGCACACACAAAAATAACTCTCAGATGTGATACATTAATATTTACAATGTATCTAGAAATACTTTACATATTAATATGCAGTTGTACAACACCAATCAAACAGATGAAAAAGTGTAGTATTTCAATATGTATGTTAAAACATAAACAACATTGCCTGTTCATTACAGCACTATATATGTTTAAATGTGTAGATTAACAACCCTGTAAACCTAAGTGTGAACTCTGACAGACCTATGTCATAATATCTTTTCTAATATAGTTTTAAGAACCTTCAAATAGTAGAAGTTTTAGTACTTCACAATATTAAATAACTTACAGGAGATGTTGACATTTTTTCCTCTGATTGTCGTAAGTAAATGGAAATGTCTTTCTGGAAGTTGGGTGAAACTGGGGAGGATTCTCCATTCTGTTGGCTTTTTACTAATGACAAGCCTTTTATCTCTTCCTCCATGTTATAAGGGCTTGACTGAATATCTAGCTGATTATTTGGGCCCTTGACTGTACCTAGATCCCACCGCCAACTCTTCCACGTATCGTTGGCTTTAGACTCATCCCTAAGAAATAGACATTAATGAAGTATTGTGTTTATTGTCTTACATGTATGATAATTAAATAATGAGGTTGTTAAATTAATCTCACAAAGGAAAAATTAACCGTCTTATTGAACCCTTTCTCAAATATTTTTTTTTGGGGGGGGATATGAAAGTAAATCAGAAGCTATTCAGTAAAGTTGCCAAGTCCGAGAATTACAAGGCAACCCTTTTCAGAATTTATAAATTGTATTTGAAAAAAAAAAAATCAAAACCATACACACAGTGATGCAGCAGATGACGTGTGTGTCTAAAAAAGAATGTTGGGATGGAGATCCAGACTGGAAGATTTATGATGATGAACTATCACATTAGGTAATTTTCTTAGGGCTGCTAACTTCCAAGTAATTTTCTTCTTTCAGTTTTTAGCCCCCTAACATAACTTGTAAACAACTCCTGGCACTGCTTTTTGAGATATCTTAGTGAATCAATACTTCAACTGGTTTTAATCAAACCTTACTACAGTCATTCACATAAAAAATTTTCATCAAATGCCAATTTGCATTGATAAAATTATTTTGCCTTTGGTTTTCCTTTCAGAATTATAATGTGAGGAAAAAAAACTAAGAGTTTTACGGACTCAAGGCTTGTACTTTTTTCTAGTTCAGATTTATATTGATGATTGTATTTATATAAGAAAACCACATAAAATATATCTTATTATTTACAATTACACAGACCAGTTTTGTATAATACAGAATGTAAATGTAATTATCATATAAGACTTATCCTGACTGGTTTGTTACACATGGTTTCTACAGTCGTCTTAGTGTACAGTATAACATAAAATGTAGATGTTATCTACCAACTAAGATTTATCCTGACTGGTTTATTATACATGATTGCTACAGTCAACATGGTGTATTTCATTACCCAAAATATAGATGTCATCTATGAAATAAGACTAACCTGTAACACACTTAAAAGTAGAACCACTCTCCTTTACTGTGTTTAAGGTGTTTTGAAATATTATCACGTCTATATAAAGTTCTAGAAGGAATTGGGTTAATGTATTACAGAATTTGCTATTTGTATAATGCTTTAAAAAGAACTTAAAGATCATAGGTGTCAATTTGGGACGAGGGAGACAAGTCCCATTTCACCCTATATTATACATCTATAATATTAAGGCATATTGTTTAAGATCAGATTTTTTTAAATTTTCACGCTAAATTATAATAATCGTATCATTTCTGTAGTTGGAAAATGATACCTATGACAGTAATTAGCTGCTCCTGTATCTTTGTAAAAGGTTCATTGTTTCCTAATGTAAATGATTAAACAACTTAGCCCAGACCCAACTTACAGTACAGATCAGCATCCTTACCTAACATCAATCATTTTGTTTAGGCAAAATCTAGCACCTTAAGTTTGTGCATTATGAGTGATGAGAAATAATTATTAAAGTTATGTCAGAAACCAATGCATTTACTGACACAGTTATTTGATTGAAAACTACCTCGGTGTATAACATTGTTATGATCATCCCAAAATAAAACACTTAAGTTACCATACAAGTGAGAGGTACACAACAATATATTGACGACGTCTGTCTGACTCCGGCAAGTCGGTGTGCAAGGTAATGTTTATGTAAAGAGTAAAGGTACTTTTGTCCATCGTACAGTTTACACATTGTATTTGTATAACCACTAGAACCTCTGAAATGCACAAGTTTGGTTTTTTCACTGTCCCTGTATATTGTATCAGGTATTTACTCTCCTTTACCATGAACTATTGCTAAATCAGTAATGTATGGCAAAATGAATAGTTGATAACTCTGATATCAAATACATAATACCATGTTGAATGGCACTCTATAAAAGGTCATCGCATTCACGCTTTGATCCCCACCTGTGCACATAAGAGTTAATTTTTGGACAAACCTTTATTAGTAATATTAACTTTGAAACCATAGATTAGAGTCACGAAAACACCAACATTGATATTACCTATATGATGATTCAATGCAATCAAATCATCACAAGTTTTCAAATGCATTGATATATAATATTTATAATCAGTTTTGATGACGAAGAACCCACTTTGAGACTAATAATGGCTGGAGACGGCTTGAATGGGTAATGAAGAAAAACTTTAATATAAGTTTAATATAACAGCAAATGTACAACGTTTTGTCCTGATGATGACAAAACCTTGTTGAAACGTTGAACATTTGCTATTATGTTAAACTTATATTAAAGTTTTTCTTCATTACCCATTCAAGCCGTCTCCAGCCATTATTATAATCAGTTTGTTATACAGAATTGCATTTATTAATGTACAAGTTACTTATCTAAGTGATTATAGATTGGGCTATAGTTAGCTTACTTTTGTTTGCAAGTTCCTAATAAAATAAAGTTTTAATAAAGAACTTACGAGTCTGAGGTTTCAGAGTCACTGTCACTCTGTCCACCACCAGAAGCTTTCCACCTCTTGTATCTTTCGATTAGGTCCATCAGATATGAATTCTTTTTAGCTTTCCTGATGAAGGGAAACTTGAGAAGTTCTTTTGCTGTGGGCCTCTAGATTAAATTAAAAAATAAGTGAATAAATAAACACATAATTCAAAACAATTGCAGTGTTTACTATATGAAGTAAAAGAGCAATTTTAAGTTCGAGTTGAACTTCACTGTAGTAGTATTATACTAAAACACGTCTAAAAACAGGACTTGTAGTCAAATTCAAGATAGAGGAGAAACTACTCATATCTTTTATAATTTAATGACAAAGACCAGAATCAGATTGCATGAAGTTAACCTTGGATGTATTTTTAATGCAACCAAAAGTTTGAAGAATGAAAGACTTTTTATATACATAATTTTCTCCCACCACCAACTATTGGGTTACTCTTTTACCAATGAATAGTGGGATTGACCATCAGATTATAATGCTCCCATGGCTGAAAGGACAAACACCTTTGGTGGGACGGGGATTTGAACCCACAACCTGCAGATTGTGAGTCAAGTGCCCTAACCACCTGGCCATGTATGAAATTTAAACATAGGCAAGTTTTTACACTTAAAAAGATATATAAATGATATTCTTATACTGAATTAATTATCAAAGTTTTCTGGACACAACCAAAAAAAATTTATCCACCAATCATTTTAGAATAATGTTCTTTCAGTACAAACACACAACACGTGTATTTAGATATCATCATTAAGATGAAAGTTTTCAGTATACATATAAAGTTAATAATAGCTACATAATAGTTCAGTATATATTACGACATGATTTAATTAGTTTTGTTACATTAGTTTTTGATAATTACTTTCTTTGCGATATTGAGTGTTGTAACTTTCCTATCTAAGCCTTATTATTTAATTTTTGAGAGGATTATAGTATTTCCTATTTGGCTTTTACACAAGATTTAATAGTACTTATTACTTCCTCTACCCAGTTCTGTGTTTGTTAAGTGTAAGACATTAGTTTAAGTAAAAGAGATAAGTGTTAGATGCACCTCGTAATATGTTACAGATATTGTTTAACATTTACCATTATTATATTTTCATGGATGAATCGGATATTCTAATAGTTTATTATTTTGAACCTTTATCAAAATTTGTTTTTGGTTGTACTATAGTTAAGTTACTGCTACTAACTCAACACAGTTTAAATAGTAATGTGTTGTTTCAAATTTGTCACAGATGCCACTCTCCCCTAAACTTACACTGCTGAGTGAGTTAATAAGTTTCACTGGTCAAAATGCATGTTAAGAAGAAGTGGAGAAAAATCAGGCATGTTATACTGATGTTAATTGTTAATTTTGCAAAGAAAGTTAATTCTATGACATCAGTTCAAGTAAACAACTAGTATTTCTGTGTTCCCTAGATCAGATATACTACATGATATATTTATTGTTACTTTCATTAACAGAAATGGTTAGGCTATTTAATAAACTGAATGTTATTACTGTTTCACTTTATTTTTTTATTGTTATACTTTTATTATGGATATTGTTTTGCATTGTTAGCTTAACATATGTATTTAGAACTTACCTGAATCTCCTAAACTGACCAAACCTTTTAAGATACACAAATAATGAAACAATGCATCCTAATCTTTATAAGTAGGAATTTAAGAAAAATATACTTAATTAGCTATGCTGATTGTCAAATTGATTTTTAGTTTCATTCTAGGTACACAATTTGCTTCGACTGTAAGTTGATATGTAATGTGTAGTTTCAATAACAGCATTATTAAAATCATTCTTTATTGACTTAGTTAAAAACAACCAGAACAAATGTTTTGTTCTTTTCTGTCAAGCATTAAAATTTCTTTATCATAATATTCTCATTCTCTTCACTAAGTTTTCGTACCACTTGAAATTATTCACTAATTATTGATAAGCCTCTTATCGTAGTTATAATCATAACATACTTAAAATGTGGTTTTCTATGAAAGAGTTCTAATAACAGCTAAAATACGAACCCCAATCTAGTATAAAAACACAACAGCTTAAGAATTCTCAAATTAGCTTTATATTTAAGAACTTTGTTTTTAAATAACTTTGTCCAAATATATACTTTAATTCATGAAAACAAATTTTAGGTTTTATTCTTAGGTTTGAAAAAAGTCCCAAGTTATAATTTACTGTAGTATGTTTAATGTTTGTGTTCCATATATTGAAGATTTTCTTTCAAACTAATAAACTTTTGCAGCAGGGAAGATAAAAACAGCATGTTTTTAATTCATTGGAAAGAAAGGTTTCTAAAAGTTAATTATACTTTTTTTCTTTCATCTCTCCTATTTCTTGAATAGTCCACTCTGTTATTATGGTCACATCCACCAATTATGCCTACTTTTTAACTACTGTTCATGCCAAATAACTTTATTAATTATATCACAATAAATGTAACAAAAAGCTTGATCCCTGAATTATAATGCTTTCAAAACAACGATGTTTTAGAGTTATCTTACTAAACTTTCAACAGTTATTTTAACACCTAAAAATGCTAAAGGTTATTAAGTTGCTGTTGACTGAGATCTCATTACTAAGAACATAAAACACATAGAAAGTAACAAGATTTCTTTTATGTATAGAACTGAAAAAAAAAAAGAGAGTAAAATCTCAATGAAAAACCTTTCTACTTTTACAAAATAAATAAAAGCAATTAAAAACATTTTGACATAAGAATAACTTGTTTTGGATAAAGAAAAACAATAATAATAGCAACAAAAAACAGTGGTATGATGGGTATTCATGAAGTTAAATATTACATATTTTCACAAAAATATGAAGACTTACATTTTCAGGGTCCTTATTTAAACAAGCCTCCACAAATTCCTTAAATTGCTTGCTATAATTCCCAGTTAATTGAGGTGGATTGTTTTTGGGAATAAGAAACAAGACTCTCATGGGGTGGAGGTCAGAATTAGGTGGTTCACCTTTAGCTAACTCAATGGCTGTTATCCCTAAACTCCAAATATCTGCCTGTTAGTAGAAAGAAATATATTGTACTGTATTTGTTCTATTTATTTAGTTATAAGAGGATATACAATCACACAAAATTACTACAAAAACACTATTAAGGTTTGAAAGAACTGACAAATTTTGTAGAACTTTCTTAAGCACTTATGTCATTCTCTAATAAACAAAATATATGATGTACTGTCATATAGTATTTCATGGAGGCTTAGTTTAGAGAGCTAAAACTAGCACCCAAGAAAAGAACAAAACTGAAAGTTTAGAAAACAAAACATTTAATACAAACTACATCACAACTAGGTTACTACTGGTACCACTTTGGTTAACTAACTTGTCTTATCACACATATAAATAAGTATTTAAAAAATAATCATAACTTCCAAAGTATGTTGAAAGACAGAAATAATTCTTCAAACCTGTAGAAATTCTTGAAATGAACAAACTAGAATCAAGCTTATTCAAACAACCTATATACTTAAATCAACATGTTCAAATATCATCTGGTCTTCAAATAAATTTTTAACTGGCTTTTAATATTTGCATATTTTCTAAAAAAAAAAGTCTGTAAGAGTACACAAGTCTGGCTTATAAAAAAAAAAAAATCAACCAACATAAATGCTCTGGCTTGATATGAATCCTACAAATCTCAAACATTAACTAGTTAAACTTTTGTATTGATTCAAATCACACTGTGTGTATAATTTGTTTTATTACAACCAAATAAAATCCTGGAGGAAATTGTTTGAAACTTGAAAAGAACTTTCTACAGATTATGTATTTTCTGTATATATATATATTATTTTATATGTGATATTTGTATGAACTCACAGCTTTGAAAATTCAAAAAGATTTCATCATTATAAGTTTTTGTTGTTTTTTACAAAAGAAATAAATGTGCTTATCTTTATTGCAGATTCCAATTGCTGATTTTTTATGTGGTCCCATAATTCTTGTAAACTTTATCTCTGTTTTGATTTTTGAAAAACAACACACACAGTTTCACTGTGTTTTTGGATTGTTGGTTTACAATAAAAATAAGTAAATTATAAGCAAACCCAATTTCGTTGTAAAATTATTAATCAACAGCCTTTTCGGTGAAATGAAACTTGACATGGTCAAGTGCAAAATGACCTATGGCTACCTCATCTTGTGCCATGAAAAACATTTCTTACCATACTACAAAATCAAAATTCTATTGAAGTACAAAATGAAGCCAGCTTTTCTCAAGCTTAAGAAAAAGATTTTGAGTGTTTAGATAACCTGCCTCTGACTTCCCAAAACTGGGATACAAGCAATTCAATTATCCCATGACAATTGAGGTTGAGAAACAGTGATTGGAAAAAACTGATAAAACTATGCTTGTATTACAGTTACAACATTAAAATTAGCACTTTTTTTGTTCAAACCTATTTTAAAATCTCTCATAGGAGGCTATAAATGCTGTATTATGCTCAGAATAAATTCAGTAAATTCACAAACACTAAAGTTTTCATTTGGAGCATGCTGAAATCAACCCAAAATTAGAATTTTGTGATTAAAAACAATATTGCATTTAAAATTAAATGAATGAAACCTTTTATTGAATAAACTTCAACTTTGAAATTTTTTGTTTTTATTTTTGGAAGAATGACTACAAGATACCTTTCCATAATTATTTTTTAATTCAATGGTGCAATTCTACTCTTGATAGTCATAATAGTGTTAAAAGCTTAGAACAGTAGAAAGAAAGTTTATATAACCAAGGAACCTGTTACAAACCTTTGAGTCATAAGCAGCCTGTTTAATAACTTCTGGTGCCATCCAAAATGGGGTTCCAACAAAAGTGTTCCTTTTACTGGTTGTATTAGTTAACTGTCCAGCCACACCAAAATCTGCTAACTTTACATCTCCCATTTCTGATAATAAGACATTGGCCGCTAGAAGAAGGGAAGACCAACGAGTTTAAACTCATGTATACATGCAAACTGATGAAAAACAGTACAGAAAAGATGGCAGAATCTACTGATCTCAAAGAAGGATTATTATTATATACTTATTATTTGTAGTAGTGTTACTCTTAAATGATGTCTTATTTATGTGTGCAAATAATGAGAAGACATACTAACAAAACGAAAGTTACCAAATGCTTCCAGTGTGATAGAAACAACAGATACATAACATTAGTTCAATATATATTGAAGGCAAAATGGTAGCATTGACAAGGAATTATAAAACATGCTATTAAAGTATAATATTAAGAGGAATGCCTTTCACAAAGAACAATATAATGTAATAGATTAAGCTAGAAAATTCAAAACCAATCAACAGAAATATAACACACACATTTTGTTAGCATAACGTTAATTCCATACTGGGTAAGAAGATGTGTATTTAGTCTGTTATGGATTTTGAATCAGATACAGGAAAATAGTGACTCAGATCCATCTTTTGTTTGAAACAAGTCAAAATTCAGAAAGCCTTTCATTCAGTACCAAAACTTATCAGCTGAGTTAAAACTATTGCAGGCAAATGCTGAGAATTTGTGACTGGAAACAATGAATTAATTAGGAGGAACATGAAGAACTATCTTCAAGAAGGGTTTTAATCATTTTAGTTAGACCTAAAAAAAAGGCCTAATTCCTTTAATACCTTAAGCACTTTATGCCACTGCATACACACAGTACTTAAAATATAATGGAAAACTATATTTATTATTTAATGAATTTTCTCATAAAGATGTTTAATGCATACATAAAGGTCTGCATTTTGATTTTCTGAAATCTCACAACCTCTTACTAAGAAATAATGATAAACATTTCCCTGGCAGTTTTTCATAAAATCCAGACCAAAATTAGGTAAATCCACACTATTGTACAAACTTGTTTCACTCACTTCAGAATGTCTCAATGTACTAAAAACCTTCTTAAATAAATAAAGCAAAATAGAATGATACATTCCAAAAACAGTGTACATAACTATAAGTACACAAACTCTTATCTGATAAAATACATGACCTTATTTAACACAATATTAGAACACATTAATATCAAAGGTTAAACCTTTAAACTTACATTTCTGTGTTTTCATATGCTGATAAGATATAAAAAATCATGTTAAATATTTGTCTATTAGTCACGTTGAATTAATTTTCTGCCAAACCTCATATATTTTCTTCTCATGTTGATAACAAAAAAAGACAAATAACAAGGAAGATTCATATTCTGACTTCTGTTCACATAATATTTTCTATTATGTTAATTTTTCACCTATAGCAGTTAACCTTAAAAATCCTACAAAATAAAAAACTGTCAGATCTTTCATGATATTCACTTGATCACTTGTATCTTTTCTAACAAATAGCCTTTCACACAGTTGAAATTACAGAGCATAAATCAGGGTCAAAGGGCATCTGGTCATTATTAACCACAGAGACCATGTTTTTTAAAATAATATTTTACTCTTTATTCTTACAATTATGGTTTGAAGTGTCTATGAATTTTCTTTTTTTATCAAATGAAATTCATAATTCACTAAATCATAACCATACTGAACAAAACTTTCAGTACAAAGATTTTATTTACAAGTTAAACCTTTTTACCCTCCCCGCATATCACAATCTTCCCTGAATGGGGTTGAGAGCCAATAACAAGTAATGTGGTTTTATTTCTTGTGTGTTTTTTAAATAAGTTCCCCTTTTCATAACTATTTGTTTATTTTACATTATTTTCAGTGTTGTGGTATTTTATTTATAGACTGGTAAACAAGAACTTTTTAAAACCTATTTTTTTAATCTAGACCTTTTCATACCAATTTAGGGTAAATCTTACAAAAAGTATAAATTTACAGTTTTAGCAAAAATGGAAACCCTTGTTCCCACTTGTTAATGGCTGGTTTCCTCAGTTTTATTGTGATAGTTTTACGAGTTCATAGGTTTATCCCATTCTGTACTTTGAGACATATCCTGAAGTGTTGGTTGTTTCATGGACTGTCTTTACAGTTTAGGGAAACTTAAATAATAGGGGGATCATTAATGAAACTGTTTACAAACCCATATGTGTGGTGGGTTCACACCAAACTATATTATATAGAATTCCTATGATTCACAAAAGAAGGTAGTCTTGTCAGACCTATTGTCTCTGGAATTGATATGTATAAACAATGCCTAGAAAAATATTTTATTCAGTTACTGAAGAAGTTTATTAATAAATAGCTGGAGTACCCGTCCCATGAACAGAAGTTATGTAAATGCATGA
>NW_013665704.1:247251-273117 GCF_000517525.1 Limulus polyphemus | reverse complement strand
AAACACCCATAAAACTGCAAACACAACGTGCGAAACTGAAAATTTGCATGTGTCTCCCCATAGATCCAATAAACCTCCTTACTAAATTTGGTGAAGATCCATCAACAGGGGGTGAGGTAGTGGCAAAAAATGCCCATAAAAACCACAAAACTGAAAATTTGTATGTACCCCCCACATGGACCTAATGAATCTCCATACCAATTTTGGTGAAGATCCATTCACACCCTGCAAATGAGTTACATGGACATACAACAGACAGAACTATTATATTTATATAGATGCATATATGGTAATAAATAGTATGTAGTTTACTAATGACTTCAAAGGGATACTATTTGATAGAGGTATCCTGAAGTAACTTAGATGTCATCATGAAAATATGTACAAACTTAAGTCTATATGGTGGGGCTATCAATGGTATACATAAACTGTTTTTCAAAAATTTTTTAAAGAACGATTTTTTTTTAGATATCAAAAACCTGAAATTTTACTCACAATTTCACTATCTGAATTTTATCAAACATTGCTACCAAACAATCCCATTTTACCTTCAATGGAAAGTATTACAAACAGCTAGATGGGATTGCTATGGGATCAAACTCAACACCAGAACTTCCTAAAAGGATTTATACCTTTATACTAAAAGAATCAGAATCATGTAGAACAATTTCACACTTACCTCAACAAACAATACTATAATATTAACCTTACAGTTGAATACAAACAACATCGTCTTAGATACCCACATTACTACCGATAATGGTGTTTTGTAAGTTAGATAGCATCATAAGCCAAACTTCATAGAACTGTTTACTAATTTAGCTATGTAACATTTATATTTACAGAAAACCTGACAAAAATACCTTTGTATTGAGTTTACAATATTATTAATAACATAGAAGTGTTGAATCAAGAACTGTTTGAAATCAAAGATTTGTACAAGAATTCTTATCCTCCCAACCTGGTCAACAAAGAACAAATACACAGATGGATAGACTAGCTTACCATCCAACAGTGACTTATGACGTACCACCAAAACAACTGACTCTAGTATCCATGGTTTTAAATCCCAGTGTAAACAAAAACATCTTTCCATGCAAAGAACAAATACACAGATGGATAGACTAGCTTACCATCCAACAGTGACTTATGACGTACCACCAAAACAACTGACTCTAGTATCCATGGTTTTAAATCCCAGTGTAAACAGAAACATCTTTCCATGCAAAGATCAAATCAATTATTTACCTACCTCCATGGTTGTGTACCAGTAAGAATGCTCGAGTTGCAAACAAGAGTATAAGGGTAAATCTACAGCACATTCTCTTTTATTATAGCATTATTTAAAATGGTGATAATCAATTTTGAAGTAACTATTCAATATATACTGATTTTCTTACAGCTTTAAAATAAATGCTTAGTAAAATGTCTTAAATTAGGTACAATCAATTCACATCATACACATACCTTATGTACAGTATTGTATAGACTGAAAACTGAGATTTTTAATATAAGAATCTTCTCGTAATACCTTTTATATCTCGATGTAACTTGCGTTCTGAGTGCAAATAGTCCAGACCTTTTAACACTTCTCTTAAGATGACTGCAATATGGAGTTCTTCAAACTGTCCAGCTTTCATGAGATCAAGGGCTGATCCTCCTCCCAAATACTCCATGATAATCCAAAGTTTGGTGCCCTAAAGTCAGAGATAATTTTGACATGTCACAGTAGCAGTGAAAAGTACTTCTTTATATTGATCTTATAACCTTTTAATTTACTGGCTTGCATGTGTTTCAGGATAATAGCATATCTATAACACAGCTTAAACAACATGAAATAAACAAGTGAGTCTAGTGATAAACATGCTTACAAAAATAACAGCATTTCTATACAACAGCTTAAACAAAATAAACAAGCAAGGTCTAGTGATAAACACATTCATGTTGTTTATTAGGATAACAGCATGCTATATAAACAACATAAACTAAACAAGTGAGATGAACAAGCTTACATTGTTTCCAAATTTGCTGTATTAGCTTATCTCATCTTAGACTGTATCCAACCTTTATAACAAAACTAAAATACATACATTCTGTATTAAGTCATTGTACTCATTGCTTTAACTACTAAATTGAGTTTAAATTAAAAAATGACAACAATTATTCTCACACCACTGTACTTGTATTTAAAAGTTTTTTTTTTTAATTTTATAGCAAAGCCACACTGAGCTAACTGCTGTGTCCACCATGGAGAATCAAACCCCAGATTTCACTGTACTTTTTTTTAATAATGTCAAACCTAGATTAAAAACTCTTTACAGAGATAGAAATATGAATACCTATCTATTCTCATAGTTGTTTCCTAACAACTGAAAAGTACAAATTTTAAAACTTTAATTCAACATTAAGTTAACTGCAGCCATTATGAAATAAAATTAATTCATAGTCGGGAGTACTCTTCTATCATTACAAAAATCTAAAGAAAAAATTATTTAAAAAAAGTTAGAAAGTATATTAATTAATCCACTTTTAACTTGTTCTCTGAAATTCAGATAAAAGTTGGAGGTATTTTAAAGTTTTAATGGAACATTAAAAATACTGACATATAATTCTTATACTTTCATTTAAATCTACCCCCCCCAAAAAAAAACAACACAAATACTTTTCATAACTATCTGAATACAAATTAAATGTTTTGTATTTTGGTCATTTGTTGTTAAGCACATAGCTACACAAGTATCGAAACACAATTTTTAGTATTATAAGCCTTCAGATTTACCTCCAAGCCACCAAGGGAGCTTGTATTTTGTTACAATTTCTTTAAAGTAGTTATTGATAACATGAAAATTCTGTATGTTTTTCTAATTATATGTAACTACAATATGGTTAGATCATAAAAATTATTCTAAAGTACTTGTTTACAGCCTTTCTGCTAGGAAAAAAACACTGCTGCTTACAGTGACTAATTACTAATTATTTTACCAGTCACCATACAAAACAAAATGATCATTGTCTGGCACCTTAACTTTCAATAAACACATAAATATACATATACTTATGGAGAAAAAATAAATCACACATGGAAAAAACCCTTTAACATTGTAGCACTATTTTGATTAACCATCTGTTCAGAGGATTTATCTAATTAAAACACTAAATACTAATGTTTATTAAAATTATGAATCGACTTTCTGCATATTCTCAACATTTTAGTAAGCTTCTGGTAAACATTATAAGTCTGGTGTAAATAAAAATCATATTTTAAAATAAAGTACTTTCTAAAGGGATTTGTTGTGAGCTTCTGAAGTCTTTACTGAGTCAGTTTGAGTGAAAGGTGATTTCCAGGCTAAGAATAAATATATTGCTTTCCATCACATGCTTTTCATATGTTTTCCATTAATTTAATGGTTGTATTGCTGTAATCCTCATGTCAAAAGCAACAAGTCACAGTGGGAGTCCAACAATTGCTTCCTATATAGCTAAGTAAACACCACATGACTACTAAGTATAGTGTTTTACAGAGTGCTGGAGCTCATGAAATTTTAGAGATTTTATTTTACTGAAACTTTTATTAGGCTAAGCTGAGAATTTCTAATTTTCATATCTTAGTTACTATTGTTAAAAAATATACAACAATAAATAAACATAACAAGGATTTGTAATATTTACTACTTATTTGAGCTCTTTTGCACTCAAGTACAAATTTAAGATGTTCTTCTATATGACTCTTTGAGTCTCAAAAATTTGGGTGTCCAAAAAAAAAATTAATGTAATTTTCAAACATGCATTTTAGAACACAAAAATATACGTCATTCATTAAAATAGAATATACAAAAACTACTATAATTTCTCTGGCTTTCTAAGTAAGTTTTAAATAGGTTAAAAAATCCGTTTAGAGTTTGAAGCACCAAAATATGATCACCACATACCAGTTAACTCCACTGAGTAACAGTTTATGGTATATAAACGGAACAATGAGTTGTAAGAATTAACAAACAATATTTTAAGTAAGAAAGGGAGGAGGAGCTTCTCTGGTGGATTTGACAAGCGTACTGATATCTCAGCAAATAAAGAAGATAGAAGGTTCAAACTTTAGATTCTTGAAAAACTTAAAAAAAATTTTTTTTTTTAGATTCTTATATGGAATCAAATATAGTTGTATTTCTAATTGGTTAAAAGCAGCATTTTTTGATGTTAAAAAATTCTGAATTAGTGAAATATGAGCTCAGATGCATCACATGGCACAGAAAATTGAAGACTAAAAAATATTTAAATATTTCTTTTTGAAACTAAGACTGACTTAATATACATATGCACTAAGATAGCTGCTCCTCACAGAAGGTTTACAGCTGGTCAGCTTCTGTCTCTGCTGGTCATCAACCTTTTGAAACAGTCTTTGACAAGTATTTACCAGTTAATGAAAATTCTGGTTTATAACATAATAATCCTGTAGCTTTTTTCTAATAATTGAATAAAAATATTGCACATGTACTGTTACAATTCTTCTGAAATACATTTACCTAAAGGCAATAAAAAACAAACTTGACAGATTTTCCCTAGTAACTAACTAAGCATGCCATGTTATTACCATTCTTATAATATTCTTGCAGAAAATATAAAGTTATACAGATCTTTCCAAAAACTGAATATACATGTAAATTATATATTGCTACAGTTCTTGTAACACTCTTTCAGAAAATATAAAAATAGTACATCATTTTCCAGGAGCCAAATATTTGTATCTTCTTCCAGATCTTGTAAATTATTTGTTGATGATGTAGATGTAAAATCTACTACTTACAATTGGATATAAATATTATTTTGTTACAATTGTGGAGAAGGTTGTGTAAACAATATAAAAACTTGTTTGAATTAACATACCTACACAATAGCCTACAAAGAGACAATTTCCTCTAAGACAAAGGTACATAAAAATACTGCTTAATGAAACACCTAGGAACAAGCTATGAACTTAGCCTGCATAGATACAGATCAATCTTACAGCTTTTATAATGTAAAGGATGGGTATATAGGTGACAAACAGAGACATCAAAAGAACAACAAAGGTATTTAATCATATTTAACCTGAAGAAAGACAGATGTGAAGGTCATATGTAGTGTTTACATACATGGAAAAAAAGAGAAATTATAAAATTAATCTATTGGAGAAGTGTGCATATAACACATGGAGCTTTCGGAGTTAAATATACTTGTGTTAAAGATACGGAAGTGCAAACATCATAAAAAATCTATCAAAAGGGTTAATATGTGTACTAAGCATATAAAAGAATAGGTATGTACACAGCATAAATGGACAAAAAGGGACCAAAAATCTACATGTATTAATGTTACATAAACGCTTATGTATGATCATGTATACACTTGTTTAGAAGAAATAATGAGATAAGAGATACATACAAAATACAAAGAGATAGGTGTAAATGTAATGTAACAAACATTTAGAAAAAAAACAGATAAGACATGTATTAAACCTACAGAAAAACAGGTGAATAGATTACGAAGGACACAAAACTGCTCCCTCTAATTGGCTCAACGATAAATCTGAGCGCTTTTATTGCTAAAAAATCAGATTTCTATACGTAAGGTGGACAGAGCACAGATGCCTCATTGTGTAGCTTTCTGTTTAGCAAGAAACAAACAAACAAAAATATGCATCATAAGATATGATATATAGTTAACATACAGAAGGACAAGTGTGCAAGTCAGGTACGATATCTCCACAGGAACCAAGATAACATTCCTACTAGGTACGTGTAGAAAAGCAGGTGTACAGCTGACATACTAAGCCTACTACACAGGGCCAGATATATAAAGCTCATAGAATAGCAAATATGTCAGATATGAATTCTCTAAGGAGCATAAATTTGCATTAAATATACACACCATGTGTATAGGTTACTTGTAAAGCCTTTTGGTCATTCAAAAGTAAGATGATGAATTAAGAAAACCTTCAGGGTTGCACTTAATATGTAGGGAACTATTTCTACATCAGTAGCTTATCTACAGATAAATAAATCCTGGTTTGATGTAACTGAATAATATATATTTTTCTTTCAGATATGAAAATGCCAAATACCTGATAAAAAAAAAAGAGTACGGAAAAGATAAATTTCTTCATCAGCAAAGCTCACGACTGACCATAAATATCTTTACTTATGTCCATGTTATGCAATTAAAGATCACATATCTTTCAATTCGTATTCTTAAAATTTGTCTTATTGCAGAAGTGTAGCAGAGACAATATAAACAAATGACCTCCCCTCCTTTACAATCTGACCCAGAGTTTTAGTTGGCTGTAACTGTAAACATATTTGTATCCAGCTTATATAATGCAAGTCTTGCATGTATTATGCTACAAACTTAGAAAAAGAACTAACAATATTTGGCACAAAATATTTCATCAAGAGATAGATTAAGTTTTAACCTAACTAATTATGATACAGAGAACATGTAGTGCACTCACACGTAAACAGTCACTAAAATTCAGAACATGTAGTGCACTCACCTACATGTTCTGAATTCTAGTGACTGTTTACGTGCGAGTGCACTACATGTTCTGAATTTTAGTGACTGTTTACGTATCACTCACACGTAAACAGTCACTAAAATTCAGAACATGTATTGCACTCACATGTAAACTTCCTAACAAACATATCAACACAGTAATCCATTTTTACCTTAAGAAATGATCCATAATATTTTGTAACAAAGGAGCTGTCACACTGTGATAACACCATAATTTCCTGTTGAATGTCTTCAATTTCATCTTCAGCCTCTTCCAAGTCTATAATCTTTATAGCTACAACTTGCTGGCTTCTGTTATCTATTCCTTTAAAGACTTCACCAAAAGAACCTTTGCCTATCTTTTCTTGTTTTGTGAATATTAATTCTGGATCCACTTTCTGAAATTATAAAAAATAAAAAGATTTGTAATGAATTCTATGTTACTTTGCAAACAGTTTACTTAAGAAGGGCATTTTAGGCAAAAACAATATACTGAACTTCTTATAATACATAACTTTCTGAAGTTATGTCTACTCTAGAAAAATACCAAGTAAGAGACCTTTAGCCTTCTTTCTATAATAATACAACAATAATAACAACATGACTAGAAGTAATATTTGCAAGAAACTCCAATTTTGTTTTGAAGTTAGTCAGAATTATGAGATCTGATGTTCATTGTCTTTTCTTTGATTTTGAATTGTGAGATCTGATGTCCAGTGTCCTTTCTATGACTGTGAACTATGAGGTTTGATGTCCAGTGTCCTTTCTCTGACTGTAAATTATGAAATCTGATGTCCAGTGTTCTTTTCATGACTGTGAATTATGAATAACTGGAAAGTTCTTTAAGACTAGTAACAGAATGTTAAGTTTTTTTGTAGAAAAAATATATATATAAATACAGAATTATTATTTGAAATTGTCAATACTTGGTAAAACTCCATAATTACACAATTGAGAAAAACAGTTACAGGTTTCATAAATACTTCATTTATTAAAATATTTGTGAAACCAACAATTGTCTGCTTTCCTCAGTTCTGTAAAGCAGTTGTCTGTCTGTCTGGCATCTTGAAGTCACAGGTTGTTGTGAGAAACTGGCTAAGTTACCTGTGATGAATTTTGGTAAATGAACTTCACAATTCTGAATACTGACAAACCAAACTTGAAAGTTTGAAATAAGAAAGTTTTGAAAAAGTGCACGTGTAATAAAAAAATTTTGGACTAATAAAATGGCCAAAGAGCCAAAACAAAAATTATGTTTTCTATCACACACCCTCTTCTTCATTAGTAGACAAGAAAATTATTGTTTCCAGCCTGCACAAATATGGTTAAAGTTATTTTTAAAAACTTTAAGTAGAACCATATATGCATTATACATTTGCTGTTGTTGCAATGCACCTGGCAGAGTTATTAACTTCATTCAGTTCACGTGAATACCACATTTACTTCCCATTTTTATAAAAGTAGCTCAAGTTAATCAGAATAATTCAAATGGCAGTTTCTAAGGTAAAAGATCTTAACAGTAGAAAGCAAGGTGCATTGATAAACAATGTGCATATAAAAACACCTTGAACAAACACAAGTTGAAAGCAGCTTTTTATATGTTTTTCTTAGTAATCATTCTGCAATTTATTTCACAAGATAACCAGTTTCTCAGTACTAAATTACTACAATATTTGTTGAATATGAACACTTCCCACAAAATTTCTGGAAAAATATAGTTAAATTAGTTCTCTTATGCTGACTTGTCTATCAGAAACTATCCATAATACATGATGTAAAAATTTAATATATATTTAAAAACAAAATCCTGGCTTTTAATACTAGTAATAATCTACCTTATAACACCAAATTTGTTATTTTTCTTTCACTGAACACTCAGTGTTTTGTTGCTTTACAGCTTCTTCAGGAGCATCCAGCTGTAAAGCAAAATGTTTACTGTGCAATTAAAGAAAAATCCATTTAATACGGCCATTTAATACTAGAATTAAAATGTCTTTTATACACCAATATGCACTACTGAAACTAAATAAAATCCTGACTTTTCTTACTTTCCAATCCTGGCAGAAGTCAATATTCATAATGTATGCCTATAGGTATAATTTGCTATCTAAATGGAAATCTAATTACTTTATGGAAATAACAGCCCTTCTTAGACAGACCACAGTGATTTTTGTTTAAACAATATTGTCTAATATTTCTCTTCTTATACACACCTTAGTGTTCCAGCGCTGAAGCCTGGCTAGAGGCATATCTGCCTATAACTACTAAAAAATGTAGTCTTTTCTCAAAGGTACTACAACCAACAAATATTTCACTGTGCAAGTTAGAACAAACACTATCAAGTGGACGGTAGCTTGCTTAGATAAAGCTTAGCCTTAGCTACCTGTACTGCGTGATCAAAGTTTACCATTATAATGATTTATTCAGACAGGTAGTGATAAGCACTACTGGGGCCATCATTACATGCCACATCAAAGTATACTTTGAAATTAAAAGTTTACACTGAGAAACAACTTACTAGTATTTGCCATTCACTAGTGCCGACACAACCATTTAAATTGCATGCATTATAAATGTTATCAAAGAAAGAAAAAACTACCTCCACAGTTTTAGCATTGGTAAATGTAACAGCTGAAACTATGGCTATACTCTGGAAATAAAATTCCTTACATGTTTCTGATATTATACAAAAAATACTTGTAATTATCAAAACCTTTTTGTGCATGATATTAAAAGATAAAAATTAATACATCTGTTGTATTCAAGTACATTGATATTCACCAAGTAGTTAAAAGTGTCATCTAGAATGCAGTTTTTGGAAAAGTACTACAGAGAATAACTTCAGACATGGACAGCAAAGGAAATGCAAGAAAACACAGGTGAACAAATAAATAAAACTTTTATTCACAGCTACGTTTGCTTAAGTCCTTACCTACTTGCTAACTTATGTGATCCAAATAATAACTATACCAGCTTTTGGGGTGAAGAGGAAACTTTTCTAAAACGTTCACATAAGGACAGAAAGAATTGAGATATCACAATTCCAAATCACAAAGTGTGGTATCCAATAACCTAAATCTACATACATCCCAAACTATTCCAAATAACAAATATAACTAATACCAATTTGTACATGTAGTTGTGCCATCCCTAAGTGAAAAGAATAGCACATATATGACCTTCTGAAAGTGACATTCAGAATATCTGCACGAAAATTTTGAAAAATTAGCATAAATATATCTGACTAAAGATATAAAGGTGCTGGAGCATTTAATGATATAGTTATGGTAATTTATGTATATAAGTCAGTGCCTTACTTGTAACTCTTACTCGTGATGATAGCAGTGTAGTGTGCTGCCAAACATGTAGTCCTTTTATGGCTAGGCCCCGTTTTAATAAATCAAATTTTATTGTACAACAGGTTAACATTGTGTGTGCATTTTCAATCTTTTATCTGTGCACAAAAGTTGTCTAACTTAGTTGGAGTTAAATCATTTCCAAACTTCTTTCCGCAGTATATTCTGTCTTTGTTCTCCTGTCGTGAACTCAATCGATGGATTTCCAAAATAAAAGTTAAAACGAACGTCACTATTTTCACTAATATAAAACAAAGAAGAAATAATTGCTTTACTAATTGTCAATACACCGTCTCTGTCTTTAATGAAACAGACTACATACATCACACGTCAATTGATTTTATGAGAAGAACGGGCAATTTCACCTTCAAAGGGCACCTAATATGTATCCATTTGTTATTTGTTGCCATGACGACCGCCTTCACCGATAACGTCTACATGCTTGAAAGTTTTACTATTTGTCAGAATAAACCTTCAGTCTCTGGCTCATTATGCTGAACAAATTATTATTATTTAGTATTAATTACTTCGCTCGGTTCCGATTATTACGTCAGCCCCGTCCAGAACCTCCTTTTACAATTTACAACGTGAATCCATGGAATAAAAATATTAACTATAATCAGTTCACGGCACGACAAAATCAGGTACGAGCTGTCCCAGGGCCGATCAGGCGTGAATGTAAAAGCGGCTGTGCTCCATTGTTTCCTATAAATATTTTAATAAGCTCGCTGGTCTCAGTAAAGATGAGCAATCAGACATTTAATTGTTCGAAAAATAATTATATTCAGTCTTATAAAACAAAAGGATACTAGTAACGTCCAGTGTTTAATCGTAGACGCAGCATCAGATGGCTAAACCCAAGCAAGAAAAGGAGGGGGCGAATGGGGGTAAAATAGAAATGATATTTTACAATTTTCAAGCATCCTATTAATGCTTTTGCGTGATACAAATTCCGCAGTATTAGTAATTTGGTTTTATATGTGGCTACTTGTTGTTAATTATTGAAGATAAGCGTTATCTACCTAAAATACAATATGAAGGCATACGAGGGAAAGTAGTCGGGACTTTGATAAGGCAAAGTTAAATTAACGTCGCAAAATTATTCTAAAACAGAAAGTTTTGTCTCATATCAATAACAGTATTAACGACGTAATCAAACGAATAGCCCTATACAAATGATATAGATTCTCGGTTGATGTGTTATACCTTTTAAAATACTTCAGTTGTTTAATATGTATAAAAAAAACACATTCTTTGCGGATTTCCCCAACACTAAAATGCTTTATTGGCAGCCCTATACAAATGATATAGATTCTCGGTTGATGTGTTATACCTTTTAAAATACTTCAGTTGTTTAATATGTATAAAAAAAACACATTCTTTGCGGATTTCCCCAACACTAAAATGCTTTATTGGCAAACTTGGTTAGTCTTGAAAGTTTGTCAACAAATGGTGAACATTCGCGAAAAAATATACTCCTTATATATATTTTTTTGTTTCTGAGTGTTTTGCGTAACCACCTCCAAAGCTGGGGTTGTACATGTAATTTATATTTTAATCCTGTAGAGTAAGGAGTGTTTGTTATTGCGTAACGCTACACCAGGGGGCCAAATCGGGCATTTATTCTTAGTGAATTACTGTAATAAACGTACATTCGTGTTGATGAGAGACGGCTATTCACGAACGGTTTCAATTATAGGGTACATAAAGAGATTAGCAGCACACTTTATTACTGCTGAGGAATATGTAAACACGCTTATTATACCAATTAATGGATATTCTCAAATTCTTATTTTTAGATTATGATATAAATCAGCTTTTATCAACAACCCTGGAAACTTCCATACTCTCAAACCGATCAAGCTCCACTGTCGTTTCAGATCTTCTATCAAAGCCACAGGGGTTTAAACCCCCTTTTTTATATATATCCATACCAAAACATAACCAAAAGGCTGGTCAAAAATGTTTTCCAAAACCTGAACTTTGACCTGTCATTACGCTACGCTGAAATGAAAAATTAACTATCAGTTTACTTATAAAATAACTTTTGATCTTAAAACGTTACATCTGAAATGAAAAGCACTGGAATAATTAGAAGATGTAAACTTACACAAGTTAATCGAAAAACGAGAATTAAGATACTGGAGTTTAATGAAAAACGTCTTTTCAATAATTAGAACTGCAGGTTCGAATCTCGTTCAATCTAAGTTTCACTTCTTCAGAATAATTTCTAAAACCACAAGACGATGTAACTACATTAATATTTGTATAGTTATGAATCACACACATTGTTTCAAGTCGTGTTGAACTCAAACTGTTACACATTATAAACTTTTTTTTTTTTTACCAGCATCATACAGGATCATTTGACTTGTATCACAGGAACAAAAGCATCATTGGTTGATAATACTAAAGTCTACATTTAAAGAAGCCTAAAATGGTGGTGTAGTGGAGTGGTTGATGATTTCCTGTAAAATAAAGAATGGGTTTAAGTCTCTACATTTCTCAAGGATAGGTGTGCGTAGACAGTCTTGGAGGACCAGACGATCTCTTGCTGTTTGTATGTTATGAAGCTGAGGATATTATAAACCCCGATAAATTATCACGTTGATTCATCATCTACAATTCATTTTATGAAACGTAAACATCTAGTTTCTTACACTATCAGGTTTGAATGGCACTGCACCACGTTCTTTCAAAACATCTTATCTCATTCCGAAAAATTCACTATAAATACTACGCTGTTTGCTCCTTCAATAGACAAGATGTATACTAGTTTCACGAAACTGGATGTTCCGAATATGAATGACTTGCAAGATGATAAACCACTAAACAAATCTGGCCTCAACCAGCTTAGTGGTTAGTCGAAACTGGATCTGATAAATTGTGTGTGTGGCGATACGAGCAACACGTCGAACCAGATACTTAATCAACGCTTAGTTATATAAGATGTACTGTATCAGAATGCCATAGACAAAAAAAACTACATCTATCTATGTGCAGTCGTTCTGACCTGACTGCAAAAGTAGAGTGACAGACTTTTTTTTTCCATACATTTTTCATCAAAAGTCAAATATATTGTACGGTTCGGTTGTAGTAGCGGTTTCAAATAACCGTGTTATATGCCAAGTCTTGCAGGATGTAATTTTCTTGTACATCTATAAACATTTCACCAGGAGAAATACTATTAACCATATTAATATAGTACAAATTTATACCGTTGTTTCTAAGTTTCAAATTTCGAATCTGTGAGCTGCGTTTTTGTTAGCAGCTTAGGTGCATAGTAATGTTTTTTCTAGCTAGAACAATATAATGGTAATCGTTTTGAACCGTCTAAATTAAGTTATCGCCCATAGATGGCGACACAATACTGGATTTCCAGCTAAGACACTTGAAATTAGAGCATATTACAAAACAAACATAGTTTTATTAGCCTATTTTTGTACAATTGTTGTTTTTTAGACAAAGCTACAGAATGGGGCTACGTGTCCTCCACCACGAAGAATCGAACTTCGGATTTTAGCGTTGTAATTTGTAAACTTACCGCTAACCCTTTGGGGGACATTTTTTTACAGCCTCTAGTTTTTAGAAATAATTATATTAACAGGCCCGAACACTTACCAATCCACTTACAAAATAATGAATATTTAAATTTCAATGCTTTTATTTCATTTTTTTAATCCCAAAATTAAAGAATTAACGTTAAACAATTAAACATTTTAAGTTCTCTTTTACAAAACCAGAAAATGTGGTAATAAAGCTGAAAACTCCACTGCATTTTGACCGATACCAATAAAAATGACCAAAGACAGAAACCAAGGGAAACATACTTTTCTAAAACTCAACACAGCCTTGGAAAATATACTATTTTACAGCTTATCTGCCGAAGTAGTCGTTTGGTTAATTTTGTTTGTTTCTGAAGTTAAGCACAAGGCTACACAATGGGCTATCTGCGCTCTGCCCACCACGGGTATCAAAACCCGTATGATGAAGATACACATATAGATTTCCAAACCAGTATATAATATTACAATAGAAAGCTTCATATACATGTTCTGTATGATAAAATTGTACGATTTTACGATTACAATCACAGATTTACCAACGTTACTACGAAAATACCTCGACACCACTAAATGTTAATGATAAAAAACTAATGACCTATAAACCATTCGTAAGGAATCGCTAATTACACTGAAGGGTGATCCTATAGCCTCTTCTTCCGAATCTACTGAAAACAAACAAAAATTACTTTGGTTTGTTTTGAATTTCGCGCAAGGCTACACGAGGGCTATCTGCGCTAGCCGTCCCTAATTTAGCAGTGAAAGAGTAGAGGGAAGGAAGTTAGTCATCACCACCAATCCGCCAATTCTTGGGCTACTCTCTTACTAACATCACATTATAATACCCCACAGCTGAAAGGGCAAACATATTTGGTGCGACGGGAATTCGAACCCGCGATCCTTTGCGAGTCAAGCGCCCTAACCACCTGGCCAAAATTACTTTAGAGTAGTGGTAATAAAGACAGAAATACAACAACAATCACTTGGAGTAATTGTAACATAACCAATGTAAAAAATTACTTTAGATTAATGATAGCGTAACAAGCAACAAAAAAGTGATTTTGGGTAATGATAATACAGAAAACAATACAGAAGTCACTTTCTTGTCAGCTTATCGATATATTTCAATAAGTTATCAATTTATTTCTCTATTATTTGCACCTTCTTCACTGAAGGCTTCTTGCACGGCAGTTGAAGCAGTTTTCACTTAATCATTCTAATCCAGCCTACTTCATTTTCGTTAGGGACCGAGAGTACACTAGTGGTTAGCGTGCACAAACTGCGAATCTGAGAGTTTATTGTTCGCGTTCCGTTGCCGCAAAAACTCGTTCCGCACTTTGGGACCTTAGGTGTGCTATAAGCACGACGGTCAAATCCCACTGTTTTGTCAAACAAGAGTACCCCAAAAGTTAGCGGTGGGTGTTATTGACTAACTGCCTTTCCTCTAATTTATCAGTTCAAAATTATGGATGGCTATGAGCAGATAGTCTTTGTGTAACTTTGCGAGAACATTTTATGGGATGTCCAAAAATTCTGGAACCAAAGGTACTTCAATGAATTTTACAAAATGTGTTCCACATACTGTCCTAATTCGTTCGGATTAACAGCAGGACTAACTCGATATTCTCATGCTTTGAGAGCGCTATAATCAGTCACGTATCTGAAATTAATAAAAGCTGCAAATCACCTGTGGTTCCATGATTTTCGAACATTGTATACAAAAGAAAAATTTTTTTCGTCACACCTTACATAACATAACGTTCATTTTCACGGTGTGCTTTCACTTTAGAAATCTTCAAATTTTTCGCTAACCAACTATTTAATCTTGATTGAAGAAACTTTCACAAGCCTTTTCATTTCAATATCATATGATCCCAACAAAAACTAACTACCGTATTATTCAACACTAGTATAAAAGCCCGTTAAAAATGACGAGAAACCAAAGCCTACCAAATTTGAATTCTCCGATATGCATTTGCAACTTTCCCGACCGTAAACAGACTTAAGAAAAATAAAGAACTTTCTAGCTTCAGGAAACCAAAGCCTATCATGAGCAATATCTAATTTACCTAAAGACAGTCTCTTCCCAGCATCGATCCTTGTCCCAATATTCATTGATCACGGTTAGTTTCTAATCACAATGGCATTATTGCAATAGTTCTCTTAAAACCACATTTCTTGTAAATACTCGATCATCGTTCAGAAACTGCTATTCAAAACAAACGGCAAATTAATTTCACTCCCTGCTAAATAAATCCTTGACAAGCTTTTATATAGCAGAAAAAGTGTCGAAACTTAGGAGCTATTTACCTCTATAGTAGCTATTGAATTCAACTAAAATGGGAACGGGCAATGAAAAGAGGTAATATTATAGGAGAAAAAATGGAATTGGACTCGAGTAACTCACGAAATTCGGAGAAATCGAACGTGACCGACCGACATTAGGCTTTTATGATTATGATAACAAGTTCAACAGTCGATCTTCTAAACTTACAACTAATGGCCTATCCAACAACTCATTTTATTTTACGTAGTTAATCAACTCTAGGTCCAGCAGCCTACTTAATAACTTATCTTTTACAGTCAAACACTGCATAACAACAGTTAATTCAACGACCAATCATCATCTTCTCGACTGTCAAATACGAGAACCGGAAGCCTACAAAAACAAGCCACTTGTATGACACCTCAAGTCTTAACAAAAGTTTAAGGCTTAAAAAACAAATAATGTCTTTCTACAATTCGAAACAGTACAGGTTTTTAAAAAATCAATTTCATACTAAAAAATCTAGCTAAGTATCCAAAATATATAAATTATGACTTCATTGTCAAACCCATAAAGCCAATTGGCCAACTCATGAACCAGTGTTTCAGAATGTGAAGAACTATGGGTACCACAGTCTGACCACTAGGCACACCTCATATATACAAGTCTAAAATAAACCTTTGTGTAAACACCACAAATCAAGTATTAACTTATCACACTGCTCTCTTCCCCTGTAACCCCCTTTCACTGATTCAGGGCTGATATTTAGAGTTTGATCCTTGCGGCAGACACAATGCAGATAAGCCCACTGTATAGCTTTGCGTTAAAAATATATTTTTCTACACTGTTACTCATGTAATAGAGAACCCACTGCTTAGCAAACAAGCGTTTCTGTTTACTAGTTAACTGTACTGTGTCACATCGGAGTAGTTTCTGTCATGTGTTTCTAGACCAGAAATAAAGTTTTCCCCGAAACACCATCATGTTTTTTTTTTTGTATTTCTTGTGGAACGCCATCTTCAAAACTGAGTCATAACTACAAAAATACATCATTTTATAGGAGTTAACAATATTTTGGGCCAAAAATATAATTATTACATACGCATCAAACATCTCTATTTTCAACCAAACTGAAAATGCTCAAAAGCTTTAGAAAAACTTTACGGAATTTTCTAAAGAACGATGAGTATTGTAAGGAAAATAATCTTAGACTTTTACCCTGTATGTGGAAACCTTTCGAACTACACACCTTTAAGCTATAAATATCTCACGTTCGATTCCTCTATATACTCCCTTTATTTTATCCTCTGTGTTATGAAATTTTTTCTATAAGTATCCAGACAATTCCACTTTGAAAAGTTTCTTCTTCTTCTTTTTTTCTACTATAACACTTTTTTTTTTTAAATATCAATAAGTACATTATTTTTGGGGCTCATAAGAAAACTCAAATCTTCCAGAAAAATTTCATTTCTCCTTTTAATATACAAGTCACATTCATTAATTTGTATATTATAGAGACAAAAGAAAAAAAAAAGCCACGCCAATTTAGCCAACCGTAAAGAACACGGGGCGGGGCCAAACGATTAGGCCTACTTTTATAATGGGGAGACGTGTTAGCATCCACTAAAGGGTTTCCTGTTTGGACCACGTCTAACAGATTTTTGTTCTACCAAAAAAAAAAAGTCAGATGTTGGCTCTGAATATTCCTTATTTGCAAGTTTTATCTCATAAGGAATTACATTTAATGTGTTGTCAAATGAATTGCATGGAATATATGTTTTAGTATTTCAACAGCCGATTCTTACATATTTGCCCGTACCATGAACCGATACTTCCGACCAATCAGATGAGAATCTCCGAGATGACTTACAAACCGAATGAAAAATAAAATAAAATGGCGCGCCAGCTTAGTCAATCATACAGAACACGGGGCGGAACTATACGGTTAGGCTTACTTTTTCAATGTATCTGTGTGAAGAGAAATGCTAGTATTCAGTGAAAATATTCTGGCTTGGACTGCATGTCTGACCGGTTTGTTTGTTTTAATTAGAAAAGTCAGGTGCTAACTGTGAACTTTCCCATGACTAAGAAAAAAAATAAGACGATGACCGAGGTCGCTGGGGTAGAAAGAATATTCCCCGTAAGTTTCTTAAACATTTGTAATATTATTTGGAAACTCCTACAACTTACTCAGGACAAATGATTTAGGTAGCAAAGAGAGTGAGTGAGTGACGTGTGATCTACACCAGCGGTAAAGTTGTTGAACCAGTCGACGTAGACCTAAGAACAAAATATTTAGAGAAAACTAGAGTTAAACCGAAGACACTTTTTTTTTACCGCCTCTACCTCGTTTGTCTGTCATATTCACCAGTATTCCCCGTTGTCAAGCATACATGCGTGTCTTTATTAGTGCATTTGTATCATATTTGAAATAGCAAATAAAATAAATTATATAATATTAAAACTAGTGTGCATCTAACCATAAAATAATACATTTAACGTAGGTACGGTAGCATCAGCACCATCTTCAGTGAGTTAAGAGAACTAAAGAATAACTGCAAATATGAAATTCCTAAATATGACGAAGGAAGACCGCTCATAACACTCATTTAATCACTTCTGTAACTAGAAACCCTTGTGCTGTACGTCAAGACAACAGAATTCTCACATGTACTTTTAAGTGATGATAACGAAACATTTCCATGAAAACAACCAATTTTGTCCAAGTGTGAGGATATCCCCCCCCCCAAAAAAAACACATTCAGAGGGTAGTAAGACTTTTATCGATTTTTCTTTACTTTACATGAATCATTTTTCTCTATTTTTTAATACCATAGTCCAGTGCTTTCCAAATTGTGGAGCGCTCCCCCTGGGGGCGCATACTGGTAGCTGATGGGAGGGGGGGGGGGTTTGGCGGGAGAGCCCAAAAATAACGGCGGAAGAAACAGAAGAGTTGGTGACGACAATAACCGAACAAAACTATCACAATGTTTTCAAGGTTTTTTTTTCTGTAACATTTATTTACTCCTTACAAGCAATTTTTCATTTTAAAAATATTAAAAGACAGATAAACAAAATGTTTATTTTGCGGTTATCACTTGCGAAAATTATTTTAATATGATGGGGGTGCAACGAAAACTTCACTGGGTTAGAGGGCGCTGCAGTTTAAAGTTTGGAAAATACTGCCGTAGCTAATTAATGCTGAGAGGTTACCACTTTGCAATTCGATTCGATTCTCGTATATAACCCTGCTTATCTATTATTCTTATTAAATCACTTTTTAAAGAAAAAAAACACACACACGAAAAACAAACAAAAACAAGTTTCCACATTTAACATGTTTATATATATATATATATATATAATAAACAAATAATAATGAAATATTGCTAAGACCAGGTCATTATAAATATAAAATAACCAGTTATGACCTATTGGTTTGAGAAACTTAGTAAACACAGGTAATTCACTTTTTACTATGAAGGAATAGTAACTCTCGCAGTTTTTGGTGACAGACCCCCCCACCTCCAAGTTGTTTCTTCCTGCAGGATAAAGATGGTGAAGATTTATTTGTTTGGTTTGAATTTACCGCAAAGCTACACGAGGGCTATCTGCGCTAGCCGTCCCTAATTTAGGAGTGAAAGACTAGAGGGGGAGGCAGCTAGTCATCACCACCCACCGCCAACTTTTGGGCCACATTTTAACCAACGAATAATGGGATTGACTGTAATGTTATAACGCCCCCACGGTAGAAAGGGCACACATGTTTGGTGGGACGGGGATTCGAACCCACGACCCTCAGATTGCGAGTCAAGCGCCCTAACCACCTGGACATGCCGGGTCGATGGTAAAGATATACTGGCCCTGTGAACTTCACTGTGAATGAACACAGAAATATCGCTCAGTTTTATTTACTAATCGACTCGAAATGCAGGTAGTTAATCGTACAAATTTGATTTCATTGTTTATTTCAATAATCGAAATTTTGATTAATCATTCAACACTATAGATAATAGCACAAGATAGTTTTAGCTTTAAAGTATTTTTAAAACCTACTTAGCATTTGCAATCGAACCACAAACTGAAGGATATATAGAGACAGAATATTATAATGGTTCTCTGCGCATAAATGCTCCTAATATTGAAGTGATAAAGCTAGAGGGAAGGCAAATAGGCATCAACATCCGTTGTGAACTCTTGGGCTACACTTATCTGACCGTATAGTGAGTTTTAACTGTCACTCTCGTAACTCGCCCAGGGCCCCAGAGCATAAACACTCTGACTCACAATCTAAAAAAAACAAAAAAAACTAACCACTAAGCCATGTCCGGCTCCGCAATTAAAAGTAGTGCCATCAAATTAAAGTTTGTGTGTGTATTTGTTTCAGGTAAAAATGAAATGTCCACGATGTAATTTGTCACTAATGGCAAACGCCTTAGAATTCATGTCATGAAGTCTGCTATCTGAGCTAACCTATAGATGGAAGCTTTGTGTGTCCTAACATCACATAGACCTTGCAGATCTGTGCCGAACAAACGATATCAAACACATCGCAGAAACGTACAACCTACCCAATCTCAAATCCATACACGTACATACAGACGTGGATACCATTCCAAGCATCGCCACAATCAAGATCCACACCACTCTTAAAGTTTCTAAAACATACACATTACCTTACTACTATTCAAGTTGCTGGCATTAATAACAATTATTGGCATTTTATAAGGAATTCACAGCTAAAAATGTGAAGCGTGTTGCGGCATCACGTCTGGAACCCTGGACCCTTCAATCCAAAACTAGCCACTAGGCCACTCGCGGCCCACTGCTTGAAGTGATCGTATCAAATATGTGCACGAGGCTGACATTTTTCTTATCCTTTCTCAAGTGGCATGTACTGTAAATACCCTTAGCATAACAACATAAAAATAGGGAATATGTGGGTTCACAAAAGAACACCGATATTCTAACAAACCTAATTACACAATAATATCACTAATCGTTTCTATCATAGTAAACCGAAACTACTATGCTGTTCAATTTCGAAACTCCAAAATATTTACCTGCAAGTTGCAACAATAATCTACTGGAAGCTGTCTGTTGAAATTTTAGACTGGTTATTCTCAGGTGTTGGGGGACTGTATATTAATTTAACCGTTTAAGTCTTAAATGAATTGATCTCCCTTGTACAAATACTAAAGTAAAAAAAAACAAAAAAACATATAGGTTTCAAATTCTGTTTTGTCGTGGACTCCTTTATATATGTGCAAAAATTTGTTTTTAAAACACGTGTATGATTAGGGTAAGTGTAATAGACTTGAAATAAGACCAAAAACTCGAGCGCTTTCGAATAGTTGACTATTCTTCTTCAGGAGAACAAAGGGTAAGTGGTGTGTGTGTGTGTGTTATAAGTCATGATTAGTCTTCCATACAAACCTTTTTTTTTGGCCCACAGATATTTAACAAATAATGAGATTTGTATGGGTAAGTTTCTTGCCTTGAATAACTTTCGTTCCCCTTTCTTCTCTAATCAAAACTGACGAGAACAGATCATTCAGTAAATGTAGATTTACACAGGTTCAGTCAGTTGTTTCATCATTCCGTTCTGAATCTTGTGCCTAGTTGCGTGCAACAGACCTTGGCGACGACTAAGACCAGATGCCTTACAGGTTAGCCTACAAAAAGTGACCTATTTCTGTGTTAGCATCCAGCCTACACGGACAGTACACGTACTGCTATTAAATAGAACATTCGTCAAACGCAGGTTTCTTATTGTTAAGATCTAGGTAACGGTACATGAGAAACACTGTTCATATCAGGCAAAACTTCCAATCAGATAATTTCGTTAATTAAATTCAATATTAATATCCACCAATAACACGCTTTTGTACAATAATATCTACAACCTTATTAAAATACGTGTCTCACCACTGATAAAGCATTACTTAACCCCACCCTCTCAAATAACACTTTCCCAATTGTGAAACGTATTTCACACAAGAAAAACTTTTGGACTTATTACCCCCCCCCCCCCCCCACTAGTATATCTTAGCCTCACATTTCATAGCTAACTTAAATAAATACATTTTGCGAAATTAAGCTTGACCAACAAAAGGCAGAAAAGTGCAGTCGAGGCAGTCAAACGTCGGTAAATTCCTTTGTGAGCCAATCAAAATTAAGATCATTCATGAAATGAACTCGTGACGTATTCATAGAATAAAAACTGACAAAAAATCAGTTAGATTAACAACTTCTAATATATAGAAAAGCCAAGTGCGTTTTGGTAACACTACGTTCCAACAATGGCTTTTATGTCATGTTGCTAAGCAACAAAAGTATAATCTAATATTGTTATTAGTCTATGACTCTATGTACTGAAAGTATCAAATAAATTGTATAAACAACAAAACTGGAAACATATTTGCTGATTTCTTAATTTAGTCTCCGTTGATTAATGAGGTTTGTTCTTTATTAAAAACGTTGGTGATACAACAGAAAGTTACTTAATTCAGAAATGATTTAATTTTGAAATTGAATCGATGTTATTACTTTCATAACTTTTATGCGCTTGGCTCTAGGCTAGGTAAATCCCACACTACATCTTTACTTTAGGCTTATTATACCAACACTCACTACACTTATAAGGTTTCACGGAACCTCTCCCTGTCACGGCCCCCCCTTTCACCCCCTTCACAAAAATCGTAATGAGCAGACGGCAATCGAACTTTTCTATCTGGATAAATGCATTTTAGCTTTTATGACTCCCGTTTCGAGAAATCAAGCGTGACGTGACAGACTCTGGCTTTTATATAGGTTAGATAAATGTGTATGCAAAAAAGTAAATTGTTTTCATTCTTTCAATGTATTACTGTATAAATCAGAAAGACTTGATAAACGGGAGCCACTTAATTTTCTGTCACGCTATTTCATGAATTGTAAATTCTGTTTTTTTTTAGATTCTTTTTGAATATCAGACTCGGGTACTTGTCCCGTCAATTTTGACGGGTCATACGCTAATTAAAAATAAGGTACTAACGTGTCTTTGTACCGTTTATCGGTTTAATGGAAATCACTTTTTGAAAGACAAAAAAAAAAGATTCTAGTCACTTCCATGTTCCAATATGATGTAACAAAATAATTAAGCATTACAAGTATAAAAAGCTTTCTCTTTGCATTGAAATGGCTTTGCATTGTTACCGTCTTATTACATCAAGGTAATAAACCAATCATTTTGCCACTTTCCAACAGAAGCCAGTTTATTACCACAAAGTAAAATGACAAAACATTTCGAAGCTTGGTATATTTTTATCAAAAAGTTTCAAAACGTGGCTTCAAACTTTGCCGCCCCTAATTCTGAATTGAGAGACAACAGGGAAAGCAGTTAGTTAACACCACACACCGCCAACTCTTGGGCTACTCTAATCAAATAGTGAGATTCTTCTAATGCATTCACTGTCCGAAAATACGCAGCGCGATTTTGTGGAACCTGAGAGGCGAGACATAGACCCCCAGAGTTACGGATCGGCAAACTAACCACTAAGCCACGCGCTGTACAATCATTTAAGAAAGACATTAAGATACTAGAAAGACTTGTACTCTGAACACTTTATAGAATAAGTAAAAGAATAAGAAAATATTCTAAACTGTCCAGTGAGTTTAATACAAACGAACACAGAAGTTAATGTGCCGTATCAGAATGTCTGAGTGACCAATGAAACATCTAGGCAAAAATAGGTAGGCAATTTTTTTCAACCAAGGTAATGTACAAAACTCTTTTTCACCTACTGGAATCTTCTATTCATGA
Organism: Limulus polyphemus; assembly: GCF_000517525.1. Lineage (NCBI taxonomy): Eukaryota > Metazoa > Arthropoda > Merostomata > Xiphosura > Limulidae > Limulus > Limulus polyphemus. Next base: position 249,603 of record NW_013665704.1, on the reverse strand, counting down.
CATCATTAAAACAAAGATATCAATAACAAACAAAGAAATGATGGGAATCATTAGCTGTCCTGGAGTCTCAAAGGAACTGTAAACATATCTGAACTGTACAAACTGTCATAATGTATCTAACAACATGCCTGGCTAAATACGTTTGACAGAAATATAGTCGGCTTTCTGCACAGGATTATTCTACTTACAGGAACAATTGGGATTCATCCAATACGTAGAAACTTCAGCATTTCCATATGGTAATTAGTATATCTATACACATAAAGAGACGTCTCATTGTGTCATATACTCATAAAAAACAGTAACTAAATGATTGTTTGAAATCACAGGATTAAATAAGCAGGGCTGTACGTCGAGCTTGTATATCAAATATCTATAATCGTACGGCGTCTTGTAATATATACTATAATTCTTTCTCGACTGTGAAGGATGTTGTGTGGTTGACATATTATTACACATTCTTCTTCACTCTCACTAATAAAATATTACAATTACTGAATGAGCCAATGCGTGTATAAATAAATAAGAGAAAGAGAAAAAAAAATAATGAACAAAATGCGGATAACGCGTAAAAATTGAGAGATGTTCTTCGTTACGAATGGCAGAAGGATTTAAAACTTTGTGAAAGCCTTTCACCTCAAGAATACTGTATCTATCTCGGAAGAGACAATAATGCAAGCCAGACTTTCTGCTTCTTCACAGCCCACATAAGATTTCGAGTATCTTTATAATCTGTACAAGAGTTCCTGGTGGGAGCCAAAATAACGGATATAGAAGACTGGAAGAAGCACTCCAAGAAACCTTGTTAACAAAGCGCTTTCCTTTGATTGTTTGTTTGTTTGTTTTTTAAGTTAAGCACAAAGCTACACAATGGGCTATCTGTGCTCTGCCCACCACGGTTATCGAAACCCGGATTCTAGCGTTGTAAGTCCGCAGACATACCGCTGTGCTACTGGGGGGCAAAATAGCCTTTCCAACTATTGTTGGTTTATTGAACTATGAACTGCGGGTAATTTTCTTTCTGATTCTCGTGGTTTGCAAGTATCAACACGAGTGGAGGAAAATAAATTTTTATAATAGACGACTTATTACAACTCAGAATTGCAACTTAAAAAGCGTCTTTTTCTCTCTCTCTAATAACACACAAAAGTAACCAACTTTTGTTTCTTATGAATGAATTTTTGCCAACCAAGGTTACTGCAGTTAAACAATTTGGGCATCGTGGTCAGATCCCTCTCACGATTCAAAACCACCACCTCTTCTTTTTTTTTTCGAGACCAACACATTGTACTTTTATATTATATCCATTAAGGCCAAAACTGGCCGATGGTCAACTTCGGTTCTCTTGGTTCTCATTTATTTTTATTTCTTCATTGAAATTTTACCAAAGAAACCAAAACCGAGATGTCTATTATGAGATTCTAACCAAAAAGAAAACTTTGTCCATTGCCGGTCTTCATTATTTATTAACTCATCATGGAAAATGTCTGTGGTCATAGCAACCAAAAGCGTTGGGAATATTCCAAATATCTGACATGATCAAAATGAAAATATCAAACTAGGTAGCCGCTAGTTCTAATTACCATCATTTTGTAATAATTAGTTAAAAGATGGAGGTTGGGAGTCATACAACTAGAAATATAGAGTGGTTTATTTCTACTATAAGGTTATTTCAACAACTGCCTTTTATGTCAAAATATTAAGTGTGACTGCCTTCCCACAACTGACTGTAGATAGCAAAAGGCAGTAGGAGTTGAAAAGTTGTGGGTCAAAGCACCTAACTTCTAATTTGATCTCCTATAATGGCTACCAAGTTTGACATTTCCGTTTGCATCATATCTGACAGAGGGAATATCTCCAACGCTTTTGGGTGCTATGGACAAAGCACATTTTTCGTTATGAGTTAATGAATAATGAAAAGGACTGACAATGACAAACTTTTAATTTATTTAGGGTAGAATCTCATAATAGACATCTTGGTTTCGGTTTTTATACCAACTTCCATCACTGTTATATAGTGCTGATTTGATCGCCTATACACAAATGATGTAATCTACAACATTAGATCTGTTTAACTATCTAAATAATAAAGGTGGTGCATGTAGGTTTTCACATTTCAAATTATTGTTATGATTTAAATGAGAATACATTAAATACTGTGGTTGAAGAAAAGGATATTGGTGTTGTTATCGAAAAATCACTTAAGTCATATAAATAGTGTATTGTAGCTAGCAATAGGGATAATAGGATTTTGGGTAGCATATACAGAAATACTGAATACAAGACTAGGGATATTATTGTTTCACTGTATATATCACTTATAAGGCCTCATTTAGAGTACTGTGTACAGTT
>NW_013665704.1:243788-246251 GCF_000517525.1 Limulus polyphemus | reverse complement strand
TATATATATATATATATATATATATGCCAGTAATTTCATAATATTAAACTTAGTCTACTGTAATTGAAATACAAATAATCACTCAGGGTGATGAGAAATTAAAGTATTACTATGTGTATCTATAACACTCCAAATATTTATGAATGGCAGCAGGTGTAAAAACTGAATACATTTTAAAATCGTATCGTAATCTTTGTACTGAATAAATTATTTTTGACAACTTTCAATGCGCTTGTTCAGTGTTTCAGTATTTGTTTTGGAGCAAAGCCACATTGGGCTATCTTATGTACCCACCACGGGGAATCGAACCCTGAATTTCTGCGTGGTAAATCCGTAAACTTTCCGCTGACCCACCGGGTCCACACAGGTTCAACATTAATGTGCGTTTTAGAACTGAAATATTCCATTTTTTAATCTTTATATTAGTGACAGAACACGTAATCTTACTCATCTGTTACTCTCTTAGTTAACATTTTGAAGTATAATTACAAGACAGAGACAACTTTTTACGAAATTATAAACTACCCTGTTTAAACCTGTTAGCTAATGATTTTAATGCTGAAGACACTTTTATGTTTCAGAATTTCCATAAAAAGCTATACAAAAAGGCTATCTGTGCAAAGCTGCCCTTAAATTTCAAGTGATAAACAAAAAGGAAAGCAGATGGTAAACAGCCCGCTATTAACTCTTGGGGTACTCTAATCGTGACAGGACGCAAACCATAAACCCTCGGTTCACCGTACGGACAAGTTAACCATGAGCCACGCCCAGTTAATGAAAGGGGGTGGAATTGCATTATCTTTCTATCAATCTATCTACTAATTCATGTTCATTCACTGTGCTGTAATTTCAACAGCTACAGCACTGAACGAGGCATCGTTCTAAATATATTTTTCCTTGTATATTTCACGAATAATTATATTTTAAACCCTTTGGCCGAGTTGGTTGCAGTACTGGTTTTAAACCATCTAATTATAAATATAACTCTCCCATTTGTGGGACGAATATAATCTTCTAGCACAAGTAATAACACGAGTACACCTAAAATAGCTACTTAAAAAAGGGAAATATACAAATGGAAAGCGAGATATTATTAATACAATATTTTAAATGTAGTTGCGGATATAAACATGGTATATGAACTATAATTTGTTTTCATCAGTATACGTTTTCGGCAATATTTCATGGCGGCTACTGCAAAGTAGCGGAAAGCTGTCGTCAATAAATATATTACAAATAATATTTTTTGTTTGTCATACTTTATTTAAACCTTATGTTGTACAATTTCTGGATACAATGTACACATAATAATAAAATTACCCAAACGGCTTCGCTGGGTATTTTAAAACGCTGTGATACGCACGAAACCTTCATGCAAAACGAAGGTGGGTGAAACGTTTTGTCACTTAAAAAAAAAAGGCCTCATTTTTATACGTAAAGTTATTAACAGCTTTGAATATGTTACATGAATGTTTTCCCGCGTAATACAACACACTAGTTTTCTTCGCTTCACTAAGTCTACTACTAGCTTTCGTACATATAACACATACCAGGAAGTGCACGAGAGACGAAGTCGCCACGATGTCTATAGTACGGTTCATATATATAGGTGTTATTATAAATTTAACAACAGTTATTGTTCGTGCGAAATTTATTGGAAGTTTGGATTAAACATGATTAAAAGTTGAACAAGAATTGTTGTTTTTTATTAAACAACAAAGTGGAAGACTGAAACAGTACTTCTGACAGTGCAGTTTGGTACGACATTTCGAGTAACTAAGTTGAACCCCGTCAGTCCAAACTAAACAGCTGGTTTTTCTTGGTCGGAACTTCACAACACAACAGTAATGGCCAACTTAACACCTTTCTTTAGTGTCTTCTGGTTACGAAGAAGTTTTAAAGTCAATACGTCTTTCAACTCAATATGCATGTTATTGGCTTTTGTTACAATTCCTCTTTTAAAATAACAACTTTCCAGTATTTTTAACTTGAAAATCACTCTTACTATATAGGTATTGCATTGTGTGTGTGTGTGTGTGTGTGTGTGTATATATATATATGTGTGTGTGTGTGTGTGTAGTTCTAAAGTATTAGAGCACAGTTTATTTCTAGAAGGGTCTCCGGTAAGTCATCGGTAGGTTCACGGACTTACTACACTAATATTCGGGTTTCGAGTCCCCACGGTGGACAGAGTGCAAACAACCCATTGTGTCGCTTTGCGCTAGAACAAACAAACAAAAGTTCTAAAGGTTCATTAAGATTTCTATATTGTTGTAAATGAGGAAAAGAACTAAATAACTGTTATAGTGTTTAATGGGTACCCCCTGAACTTTCTGGAAGAGGAAAAGGGCTAAGTGACTACTGTTGTGTTTAATGGGTGCCCCCTGAACTTTCTCGAACAGGAAAAGGGCTAAATGACTAATGTTGTGTTTAATGGGTACCCCCTGAACTTTCTGGAAGAGG
>NW_013665704.1:232199-242788 GCF_000517525.1 Limulus polyphemus | reverse complement strand
ACTGTTGTGTTTAATGGGTGCCCCCTGAACTTTCTCGAACAGGAAAAGGGCTAAGTGACTACTGTTGTGTTTAATGGGTACCCCCTGAACTTTCTGGAAGAGGAAAAGGGCTAAGTGACTACTGTTGTGTTTAATGGGTACCCCCTGAACTTTCTGGAAGAGGAAAAGGGCTAAGTGACTACTGTTGTGTTTAATGGGTACCCCCTGAACATTCTGGAAAAAGAGCTAAGTCACTGCTATTGTATTTAATGAGTACCTCCCGAACTTTCTGGAAGAGGAAAAGGGCTAAGTGTTACTGTTGTTTTTAATGGATAACTCCCGAACTTTCTGGAAAAAGAAAAGAGCCAAGTTATTCATGTTGCTTTTACTGGGTACTTCCTGAACTTGCTGTTTTTCTTTCGTTTTTCAGATGATATTTTGGATCCTCTGAGAAGCCTTTCTCCAAAACTTCGCCCAATAAAGGTTGTAGCATACGTTCAAAACAATGGTCAACATTCTGAATAAATTTTCTAATTCCACTTTACACGAAATACAGTGCTTCGCTGTGTGTGTCCTTAAACTGTTATCGTCATACACGCGGTACAGAGACAGAGATCACACTGTACAGTTAAACCCATGTAGATGCATTCCCCACCAAGTTGACAGGTATTATGTGATGAGTCCATAGCACGCTAAAACACGGTCATGGCATGAAAATAAAAAGTGGTCTGGCCACAGGGCGTATTGGTCAAGCATGCCTAACCACGGATCGTCTAACACAATGCTGTAACTGTCGCACAGATTCTGTGTGTTTTTGATTAAACCCGTTTTTTTATTCTATTTCCTCGAACTGGAAAGTTGTCCTAACACTACTGATAGACGACAAATGTTAAAAATATGAACGTGATGAAAGTGATTTCCAAATATACTACACGTTCAGTATCACGCCAAGCATTATAATAAAAACGTTGATTCAACTTTTCGTTCTAAAACATTACTAGAGTTACAACAAATACCTATACGTTCCACAAGATTATTGCTTTATGTATACTTGGAAATTCAATATCAATGCAAGACTTACATTGTTACAATACGATTCTATAATTAATACACTGACAGTAAAACTTACTTCTTAACTATAAAACGCCACAATACCTTATAATTGTAACTCCGGAACTATGTACAACCTTCTATAAGTCACAGTACCCATATAACTGTTACTTCTGAATTATATACAACCTTCCATACAACATAGTATTGTATAATTGTAACTCCGGAACTATGTACAATCTTCTATAAGTCACAGTACCTATATAACTGTTACTTCTGAATTATATACAACCTTTCATACGACATAGTATTGTATAATTGTAACTCCGGAACTATGTACAATCTTCTATAAGTCACAGTACCCATATAACTGTTACTTCTGAATTATATACAACCTTCCATACAACATAGTATTGTATATAACTGTTACTTCTGAATTATAATACAAACCTTCCATACGACATAGTACCGTATAATTGTAACTCCGGAACTATGTACAATCTTCTATAAGTCACAGTACCTATATAACTGTTACTTCTGAATTATATACAACCTTCCATACGACATAGTACCGTATAATTTTAACTCCGGAACTATAAAAAGTTACATAGCCATGCCACCCGCATAACAGTTACTTCTGAACTTTATATAAAATTACACACCCACAGTATCGGTATAATTATTACTTCTGAGCTATACACACACACACCCATGGTACCAGTATTATTGTTACTTCTGAAATATGTACAATATACGAAGCGAAACTAAACTTTAAAAAGGCAAGCTTTGTAAACGTTAATTCCAATGAAAGTGAAAAAATTTAACAGTTAAAACATGTGCATATTTTATGTAACCTTGTCAAAAACCAAAAGAACAATGTAAACATAAATACTAAATGGTTTTTTGCGGACTCAATTTATAATGTAGATGTCAACCCAAAATGTATTTCAATATCGTAAATATATAAAGCGTTTATTATCAAGGCAGGCGATCTGGTTTGTGTTGAATTTCGCGCAAAGCTACACAAGGCTTTCTGCGCTAGCCGTCCATAATTTAGTAGTGAAAGACTAGAGGGAAGGCAGTTAGACATCACCACCCACCGCCAACTCTTGGGCTACTCTTTTACCAACGAATAGTGGGATTGACCGCACATTTTAACGCCCCCACTTTGCGGTCTGAACCACACGATGATCTGTTACATATTGTACCCTTTACTTGTAAGCTGAAAAACTATATATTACATCGTTCACTTACAGTTGAAGTCCGTATATTGCATTATATTCAGTAAACTAGCTGGAGTACACGTCCGTTGGACGGGTGAAATAAAAACTCGTTTGTAACAAAGGATAGGAAATTGTGCTTCTATTTTTTTAATTAACATAATAAACATTAAAAGTGCAATAAAAATGCATAAAGGTACCAATACTGAAAAGAAAGACATCCTGTTTTCAATGATTCTATGAACATGAAATTAGATGGGGAGTCCATCCCCCTCCCATGACATTCCTCGTGTTATCCTGCATCACTGTGTCAAGTTGTGTTGATTTAATAGTTTTTTATGAAATTAGATGGGGGATTAGCTCCCACATGACCTTCCTCACGTCATTCTGTATCACTGTGTCAAGCTTGGTGCCGATTGATCAAGAAATGTGGAAACGTATAAGGAACGGATAAACACACACATATTGGAGTTTATTTATATAGATTTACGTTTTTGTTCCTTCAACACTCGATATAAATGAATGAATGAAACCACACTCGTGTTCTTTGTAGAATACACAGGGAACATCAGCAGCAATTTGTGAGATTCATTGCAATATTGTTAATATTTTTGTTTAAATGTGACTCATATGGCACTAAGGGCCCTGTAGTTAAGAATAACGAGAAATGATTTTATTTGAAGAACTGATAGGGGTGGCTCAATCGGCAATTCCAGGGTTAAGATATTTAAGTATAAATAAATATCACATTTATTACCACTTGCCACACAAGCCAGCCCAACATATTTTAGTACTGAACCTAGGATGGTCAACAGGAGAGGGTCATTCCGGAAACAGTTGATGTAGAGTTATTTCGAAAGATCTCGATGAATGAAGCTCGGCACAACTTCTAAAACGAACAAAATCCTCAAAAACTAACTAACTAACTAAATATTAATGAAAATATGACGATGTAATCTATGTGGATTATACTATGGTGGCACCATACTGGACATTATGCCATCCTTCTTATATTTACTCTTCATTGTAGAATCGCTAGGGACATCATCTTCCAATGCATCATGCATCTGCTTCAACTCCAACACTGCATTTTTGGGCTTTACTGTGCCGTTAGTTTCACAAAATATTTAAACTAATGATTTATTATATATGATTCCAATCCCCCTTTGTGAAATTAACCATACTATTGTTCTCGTTTTTTTTGTTTTTGTTTTTTTTTATGTTTCGCTGTCACTGCAATAATAAGTTGACGGATCTTCGATTCAGCTGGTATGCCAAATCGATTGGGATGTCTTCAAATAAGATCTTCCCTCATCCAACCTGAACCCACGGTTCACTATAATCGTTACACCTAAACCATCACATTCACAACCACATCTAGAACATTTCATTTCAGACATGTTTCATTGCTACATGGTTTTACTTTACATTTACAAGTTAACTTTTCCATGTTGGCTCTCATGGTCTTGGATGAGGTCACGGTCTGGTCCAGTGACCTAGACCTCAAAAATAGTACCAAACACCATCTTGTTGATCCACATCAAGATGTCGGGTTAGCTCTTGTGGCTGGTGTTAAAAAATATTTATAACCACAGAATAAGACAATGTTTTGACATGTCGTGTAACTTGAGTTTCCACTAAAACATTTTGGGAAAACATATTTTAGAAAAAAAAAGTATTTAAATTTACGAAAATCAGGATAAATAAATTAGTTAATAAAAAAATTAAATTTTATCTTGAATATTATATTCATTACACATCTAATTAAATAATTTTTATTTTACCATTTCTTTCTATACTGGGGTACTTTCTTTATAAGCACTATCCATTTTCGCCCTCATGTATAAAAACATGTATATTTTTAGCTACACCCGTAATTCTCTGGTATCGTGAGAAAACGACACATACATTCTTCCACGAAGTCAGAAAAATTGCCAATTTCACCAGATTGTTAGAGCGCGAGATAGGCATATATGCAAGTGATTGAGATAAAACCCTCAATGTTAAAATTATCAAACGGACGTTATCACCGATATTGCACAATTTGGCCACAATACACGTTAAGATGCCATATGGATACCCACTTGAATCAAGTGTGCTCTCTCGTTGCTATTAGCAACTAAACTGTATCAATGAATGCATTATAAAGCCCCAAATATTATCCACATTCACACTGTAAATTATGATCACATCTCTGAGAGATGACACAGGTAGATTTAGGAGAAAGGAATTTATTCAGTATTTAGTAGTGCGTGGAATGTTAAAACAGTGAGTAGTAACTACAAAAATAGACGCTAGAGGGTTACCTTATGGGGGAAAAAACTGAACATAAGAATTAGATCTCGCGATAACTTCATGGATCTGAGCAGTTCTCTATAAACGAATGTAGCTGGTTCCGGGTTTCCCACAGTTTTCGCTCTCCTAAGGGTCAATCATACCAACGTACCATGAGTATCAGTAATACAGGGGCTGCCGAATATGTGCACGTTTCTTCCGCAACACCAATTAATGTACTCGTATCTGTAGAACATCAGTGACTGACGTAACGCTAAAATTATATTTGGTTTGATCCAAAGTAAGATTACAGTGTGTTTCTGTTTTGTTTTCAGAAAAGTTCGGTGTTATATGAACACAAACATCTAATAATTAGTTTTTAAAAAATTAATGAAGTTTTATCAGAAAAGTGTGATGTGAATTCGCTCTGTTCATTCGGCAGAAAGAGTCTATACTTAGGATATTAAAAATAAACACTTCCTGGTCATATTGATACTTGTGATCTCAAGACTACGAAACAACAAACCTTTTCCAAACTACAGCATATAATATTAAAAACAAACACTTCCTGGTCATATTGATACTTGTGATCTCAAGACTACGAAACAACAAACCTTTTCCGAACTACAGCATAAAATATTAAAAACAAACACTTCCTGGTCATATTGATACTTGTGATCCAAAGACTACGAAACAACAAACCTTTTCCGAACTACAGCATATAATATTAAAAATAAACACTTCCTGGTCATATTGATACTTGTGATCCCAAGGTTAAAAAATGTTAACTTTGAAAGGCGAAAGATGAAATTACTTTTCCGACAGAAGGCATGTGTCGCATTAACCCTAAAAACAACCGTTTCAAATCTTTCGAATTGTCACATGCTATTAGGGTACAATTCAACCCATATATTTAGCATTACATGTATGCAAACGGCACACACATTCACATCTATAACATACACAAATACATTTTTAGTGAGTGCAGTGTACTCGTACTTCTCCAGTAAACGTTTAGAGTTCTCTTAATAAACTGACTTGAAGCATGCTCAAATAAATTGAGGTCGGAGTTTTTCAACGTTCTCGAATACCTTGTACACTAACTTTTATGCAACAAAAATATTAAGTCATATTTAAAACATCAATTATTTAAACCTTTGGGGGAGAGGGTTACTGCCAAATTTTAATGAAAAAGATAATCCCGAAACAATACGTGAACTATCAGTTATATATATATAGCTCAAGCATCACGAAGTATTATCATCATTGTGCGGCTATTAGTTTTCTTATGTTCTAAGCAAGATAAAGTAGAAGGGTCTCGAAAACGGTTCCTTGTTTCAAAAAAGTAATTCCAAGCACGAGCATGTTCTATTTACAGACAAGAACAATGGACCACGGTATCAATGAACAGGGTTAAGAGGGTATACATATTTCCTAAGGAAAGTTTCTATAACTGGCCGGGTTGGTAGGAATTAGAGGTAACACGACATGATCTGGATACAAACGTGCAAGTTGTTTGTTGTTTTCATAGGGGTTTTAATTACATCCTGCAACAGTTTGATTAACTACTTAGGGTTGATTCTCGGGAGCCTTGCAGTATCAAAGGTTATATGTTAAATTTAGTACAGACTTTGTTTGCTTGAAGAACTAACAAGTTGGGACACAAGTAAGTTAATAAATAAAATAAATGTGGTGAATGAAGACAAAGCAGTGTTACTTCATTCATCTTAAAGTAAAAATCTAACTGTTATTATGGTTGTCTGAGAAGTTAAAGAACGTCAAACCCAGAAGAGTACCTCAAAGAAGCATTTCTTAGAATACATACCAGTGAATGTATAGATCTAGCAGGTTGCGCCCAGGTCTTCCACTTCAGGAACTGGGGGTGGTAACCCCACACAGGTCCTGCTACGTGCAGACTTCGCGACGGGAGTTCGAACTTGGTTGGCATTCTTTTTTTTTTCTTTACGTAACCAAAGAAGTGTACTACCTAGAGATCGCCATGGAAAGTGGTGGGGTAGTTACTTTCTGTTGCACGGAAGCCAACTCCAGTTACATTATATCAGAATTATATTCCGTTAATCGTAACTCAGAACAAGCTTAACTAGATTGCACATACATAAAACAAGTTCACCGAGACACGTTCCTCAGAGAATGGAGCAACTACAAGCTGGGTTTCCTTCAATAAAAGCCACTAAAGGAAAAGCACGGATTACAAGTCGTCAAGCAGGTGGCAAACGACGTCATCCACCACCTCAACCAGCCACTCAGGAACTACCTGTAGTGCCTACACAGGAGATGCGAGCGACCTGGTCTTGAGAGTACAGGAAAAGCACGACATAACTACAAAACATGAAAGTTTTTGTTTTTTTTAATATAACAGGATTTAGGTGTTAAAAATTCCGTCGTTTCACTTGTTCGCAAGAAATTCCGTTTAGGGACCATTTTCGTAAATATACACCAATTACGCTAGTTTCATTATCTACGATTCATTTTATCAAAGAAATATGAATAATACAGAAAATAATGATCTCCTTACTATCACTTGGTAAAATAGTTTGTTAACAGCTCTACTAAGAAAAATCAACATATAATAAATAACTTACACTTCTTGCCTTAAAAAAAAATATTAAAAATCCACGAATATGCGTATTTAAATTTGAACCAGTTCCATTGACCGTGTATAAAATGCACTTGATTACTTTCATTTATTCTGTACATAATTAATTTTGTTTGTATTTTGCTGTTTCATTGTTCCTTGGGGAAGAAATTATATCAATATTTTTGAGCGGTATAAAAGAACTAGAATAATTTGTTTTGTTTTTGAATTTCGCGCAAAGCTACACGAGGGCTATCTGCGCTAGCCGTCCCTAATTTAGCAGTGTAAGACTAGAGAGACGGCAGCTAGTCACCACCACCCACCGCCAACTCTTGGGCTACTCTTTTACCAACGAACAGTGAGATTGACCGTCAGATTATAACGAACATGTTTGGTGTGACGGGGATTCAAACCCGCGACCTACATATTACGAGTCGAGCACCCTAACCACCTGACCATGCCGAGCCTAGCAGTAAAGGATACTGGGTAATCTTAGTTGTCGTGGAAGATATAACAAATGCATCCTACACATTCAGGTTCTTATAAAATGTGCACATAATGATTTTTCTCGAAGTTAGGAGAAACCCCAAAACAGAAATGAGACATTAACATCACCACATGATATCTCCTACATTTAAATTACAAAAAAAAAGTATTCAACGATAAGCCTTTTTATTTTCAACCCCAGTAAGAATTTAGTTATTTAGAATTTCCCCATAAAGCTACAAAAGGGCTATCTGCGCTAGCCGTCTTTGTTTTTGAAATGGTATACTAGAAAGAATGCAGTTAGTCAATAGCACCCACCGTCACCTCTTTGTCTAAGAATTTTTATGCAATGTATAGAAAGTTTTGGCTTAGTTTCGTGTTTATAGCAAAGCTGCTACGGCTAACTGCCGCAGTCCCTAATTCTAAACCAGGCGGAAAGTGACCAGTGAACAGTACCCTACCACCTGCCATCCACGCTGTCAGTCTTATAACGTACCCACAGCATAAAATTGGGGAAGGGTGGATATTTTGTGGCATCTCACGGATTGGAAACCTGCTCGCCAGCTACTAAATCTCGAGGTATACCACAGGGCCTCACTTTTAACATGTTACTTTGGATCAAGTAACCAAATAATTTATTTGTTTTTACACAGTATGACTTTAACACATGAAGAAGACATACACAATGATACAAAACTTGTCTATTTCAACAGATTTTTATTCAAGGTGTTCGCACAAATCTTGGTGAAACACCGACTCAAGGAGTTTTTGAATATGTAGAGGGCGTTGACGATTTTTCATGGCAACGGGATTTAGTGAAAATAATAATTAATTGTAAATACATGCGGGGTAGAAAATTCCAACCGAATGTATGCTTCGTCACAGACAGACAATTCTAGTGCAGTAGACGTTCCATCAATCTAAAATAATTCTTAAGGAGCGTGTTTGATTTGTCAACCCAAAACAACTGCAACGGCGAGTGTCTTTCGTCATTCAAAACACTATTTGAATACAGAATGTTATTTTATTTACAGAAAATTCCAATAATTTAACAATAATAGTTACATCTGCTCCAAATTCAACCTATAAATCGCTCGTTTTCATGTGATACAAACCGAATGTCAAGTAGTAACCAACTAGCTTCCAAAAATATTGTAATAACAATAGTTACATCTGCTCCAAATTCAACCCATAAACGTTCGTTTTCGTATTATCCAAACCGAATGTGAAGCATAAATAAATTGCCATCTTGATGAATTATGCCATCTATAAAGCTCGAATATTTTTCAGCAATGTAATTTTTGTGTACCATAATCAAATTTTATACTAGAGACATTGTACTGCGTTTTTAAAATACTAACCCGAATAAGCTACCGTATTTTTAGGTGTATAAGACGCACTTTTTTACCCCAAAAATTGATGTCAAAATCTGCTTGCGTCCTATACACCGAAGGTATGAATAATATATATGTATATATATACGATATATAAGCCATGTATAAATATATTTAAATAGGCATGCATAGTTTATTTCAATTGGATGTGTTATTTATAACAATAGTAGTTTTTTCTTTTAAAAACATAACTATTTATAATGCTCCCTAAATAATAAAAAAATAAATTACAGTGAAAGCAATGAATATTTTGTAGGTTTTGAACCAAACTAACTAACGGTAAACCTTTTTTTAATTTACGGTATTTTCTTATTTTGATGTTTTTAGCTTTTTTGTGTTTAGAACAATATCAATATATACTAATTTTTAAAGTATCAAACTGAAATTGTGTTCAATAAAAATCTTTCAAATGCGACTGTAGCTTCAAAAAAAAAGGGGGGGGGTCGTCTTATATTCCGAAAAATACGGTATTTTAATTTAATAAGTTGTTTCCAGACGCGAGATGCCCCCCCCCCAAAAAAAAAAAAACTGACATTTAACTCGGCGTTTTCCCACCAACCGTAAGTAACACTTAACGGGGCGTTTTCCCACAAACCGCATCTATACGTGTGCACTCTTTGTTTGTATGAAGATATAACAAAGATTGTGTAACTTGGGCGATATCCTGAGCACAGTTTAAAAGCGTAAAATTAAATGTTTTACACACACACACACATATACATATATATATATATATATACACACACACACCTTTTTTTTAGGGGGGTACTTCTGTTTTATTTTAAAACAGTAAACACAAAGATCAATCAATTCGATCTTCAATACAATCCCGTTCCTCATTATCGAGAAGTAATATTTTATGCTCGAAAATATTCTTGCTTCGTTGAAGTTCCATAAACCGGTGCTTTGTTCTGTAAGGTTCCACACACACACACAAAAATACGGCCCCCTCAATACCTAAAGAAACGCCTACTTTAGAAAGATGATATGAATACTTAGTGACTCTCCTTATCGCTCCTGTATATATAGTTGGCAAACAAAGAGCTACAAATTGCAGTTTTCAGTCGGTTATAATATGTAAATTTTACTACCTAACGCGAGTTTCAATTTGCTGTAAATAAACCCTCAAATTATAAACGAAGTTCTTCGTTACAGTCCAAAAATCAACTCTTTCAAGTCGTTAGCCCCAAAAAGGGAGTTCGGGTGCAAGTCATTCCTCCTCACAAAAGGAAGTGGGTGGTTTAAACTGTCGTGCTTCCAAAAGTCAATACCTTGCTTCTTTTTTTTTTAGTTTATTTGTCTAGGTAATCCAATCGCACGTGACATCTGCGTGTGTGTGTGTGTGTACGTGTGTACACACACACACACACACACACACGCAGATGTCACGTGCGATTGGATTACCTAGACAAATAACATAAAAAAAAAAAGAGCAAGGTATTGACTTTTGGAAGCACGACAGTTTAAACCACCCACTTCCTTTTGTGAGGAGGAATGACTTGCACCCGAACTCCCTTTTTGGGGCTAACGACTTGAAAGAGTTGATTTTTGGACTGTAACGAAGAACTTCGTTTATAATTTGAGGGTTTA
>NW_013665704.1:222342-232189 GCF_000517525.1 Limulus polyphemus | reverse complement strand
ACCTAACTACGCACGTGACGATACTGCGTGTGTGTGTGTGTGTGTGTGTGTACACACACACACACACACACACACATATCGTGTTGTGATTTTGTACAATATAATTGAAACAGTTGCACACTTCGAAAAAGCAGCCTGAAACCATTTAAATTTTGTGAAAAGTCTAAAACAAATTCCAAAATGTTCGTGACTTATGCGAATAAATACCAAAGAGCTATCGTGAAGAGAGAGATAAACAATTTTGCTCTTATGGAAATAGGATTCTCCAGGGGTGATAAAGTAGGTTAGATTCAAACCCCCCATGCCACTCTACAGGAAGTCCATATTCGCCAGTTACAAGCGAACACATACTTTTGTCAAGCAATGGTTTAAGATTACTCAGACTATTTCGATACACCCGAACTGTATACTAAATCCAATGTACGACCTGTTTGTTTGTAGTTAAGCACAAAGCTACACAATGGGCAATCTGTGTTCTGTCCACCACATACTGCTGTGCCACTGGGTGGCTGTACGACCTGAAAAGCCAGATAAAAATTAATAGTTCCTATATATGTTTAAAAATTGGTAAACTATTTTAAATACTTATACATTCTTTTTTTTCTTCTGAAGAATGCTTTATGAGAGACTAAACCATAATTAGCATCTTCGTGCACGGTACATAAACGAAACGTTATTCGTATTACGATGCTGTTTTATCAATGGATCTCGTCATAAATTATAATGAGGTTATGCGGGTATCCAAGGTGCTTTAAAATATTTCATGAGAACCGACTTAAAAATATTTGAATATACTGAAACTACTAAATCATTTACAAAACGTGCATACATAAATATACAACAGATATATATACACTTCTGTACACGGTGTGTTGTTACAATTTAATATTAAGTACATCTAGGACGTTACAAGCTGTACATTTTACGATTTAAACTGCCTAAGGTGACTTTCATCAATATCAAAACTCGTCAGTTGAAATCCGAAACTGACAAATTAAGAGGAATGTGGAAAAAAAACAACAAAAAACATATGTAGTTTACGTGACTTTTACCACAAAAGTTAGGCCTACTGGCTTTTAATAGATAGTTTGCTCACTGCACGCGAACATTTAGTGCCAGAGTAAGCATAAACCTAGTATGTTTAGAAGCACCACATCCACTGCTAGCAGATGTACTTTAAGATAATGCGTATCGTGTTCAATGTGGTTACTGTATATAAACTGTTAGACGAGGATATCAAGTCAGCAAAAATATTTACATCACCAACTCTGTCACAAGACTACCGCTTCTTACTGAGCTAACAAACCATTATAATATGTGCAGACATAAACCATCTACATGTACAGAGGTGTATAAAATACAGCTCTATTATCATGCGCGAGGAATCGTTTAAATGACTAAATTTCAGAACAACGCTTTGAAGCAATGAGGGAGCTATAAAATTATGTTTCTACTTTTAAATTTGTCCTCGTCGAATCGTTCCGTTCAACTGCTATGAATAAAGTTCACAATATACAAGAATGTTCACCCTTTGAGAAATGTTAATAGCAATATACAAACGTGATATTGTTGGTCTCAGAAAAACCAGAACGATGTTCGTTAAAATTTTTTAATACATGACTGAACTTGAGAAACTGTGGACTCCACATTCATAACCCCCTAAAGCAGTATCTGAATCATGCGCACAACGATGAAGGGAAGTGGGGAAACCTTGGGGCTTTGCCCTCTCCTTGTCTGTAAGCTTTTAAAATGTGTGCAAAAAAAAACATACCAGGAAAAGTCATCTTTAGATAACTGGATACTTATCTCAAATCTGAACTATTTTAAAACAATAAGAAATAGATTTATTATTTTTCTATTCGCTAAGTATCAGTTACAATACGCACGGAAGACATTTATTGACTCTAATACCTCATTTAAAAATTGGTGGATTGAAAGTGAGCCCCCTCCCGAGCTAAACTAGATTTAACTCGCATTAAGTATGTAAATCAGGTTTAGGAAACAACAGTGGCGTAACAGGTGGCAAACAGTTTCTGGCAACAAACATGAAATTACTTTTTTCATCACACAACCCAATATCGTAGTTCCACATAACACATTTCTTTATTTTTTCACGGGCTACCTCGATGTTCTTAAGAAACAATATAAAATGCCACCCGTTTTTATATTATGTAATACACTATGACCTCCATATTACAACACACAGGTTTTCGATGTTCTTAAGAAACAATGCCACCCATTTTTATATTATGTAATACACTATGACCCCCATATTACAACACAGGTTTTCGATGTTCTTAAGAAACAATATAAAATGCCACCCGTTTTTACATTATGTAATACACTATGACTTCCATATTACAACACACACGTTTTCGATGTTCTTAAGAAACAATATAAAATGCCACCCGTTTTTATATTATGTAATACACTATGACCCCCATATTACAACACAGGTTTTCGATGTTCTTAAGAAACAATATAAAATGCCACCCATTTTTACATTATGTAATACACTATGACCACAATATTACAACACAGGTTTTCGATGTTCTTAAGAAACAATATAAAATGCCACCCATTTTTACATTATGTAATACACTATGACCACAATATTACAACAGACAGATTTTTCCCCTTTCGATTGTTTCGTATCAATTTTATTATTTTTATCATTTTCTTATAACATGGCAGATACATAGCATCCCCCCCCCTTCCATAAGCGTTTCATATTACACATATTAGTCAATAATAATAATTATTTGTTGGTTGAAATATTTTTTTTATAGATAATTCTTTCTTTTTGCTAATTTGTCCAGCTGAGTATAAAAATCTGGGCACAGGCGTTCTTCACATATGCGCTATACATATTAAACAATACCGGTGCGATAAGTATCCAACATCAATGAAAATTTTGTCTGTCGGTCTGTGCACGCATCTTCTCCTAAACGAGTTCACCGATCCAGACCAAACTTGGCATGTTAACTTAGAAGTCCAAAAGCAAACAAATTTGTATTAAACTATCCTATATATTGAAAAATAAAATATTTTATAGAATAACTCCTATATCGTTACTGCAATAACTATTGTAAATAGTCGAATTTGAACAAAACGCACCCCACAAAATTATACAAGTCAAAGATTGTAAATCAAATTCTTTGCACTTTAGCCTGTTTCCCATAATAACGAAAATAAACAGTAATAAAATATCCAGCTACAATGTGGAGAAGAAAGATATTTCTGCTGTTTAAGTTTCCCGTTCTTTTCTGATCCGCACCATTTAACTTCCGATTATACTAAAGTTAAGCCTGAATTAGAGAAGTATTTCATAATTAAAATATTTTTTTAGGATATTTCTATACTTCTTGATGTAGAATATAGTTTTCCGTAGAAACAAAATTGGAGATAATTATTAAATTTATTGCATTAAATGTACGAAATTCAGACAGTAGAAATCTTGACCACATCTCTACTGTGACATGGGCTGCTTTCCCCTGTCTTACAGCAATTTTCTTAGAGAATGAACGCTACTGAAAATTCTCGCAGATATTTTGCTCATTTTTTGACAATTTGTGGGTGTTTTCTGCGTTTTCAAGAGAAAAAAACACTAAAGAGTGCAGTCTTTTTAAAATAAAATGTAAAAACCTGTAAGATATTTAAAGTACATTACAAGAGCTTCAAAAAGAAAGCCCATTATGGACCGAGAGTTCACTTTTACTTGTAACTTTCATCAAATCTGTTGGGCTTTCACCAAGAGCAGAGCTGGGTATGCAATCTGCTTCTCAAAACAATTGTCAAATATTACATCTACTTAATTAATAGATACCTGAATAACGACTAATAGGCGTGAACCATATCAGAAGACGTGTTCAAAGACGGCAAACTTCACAACGTTTTCGCAATTAATTTACAGATCGTGTGTGGATAGGTGGGTGAGTGTCAATATTAACAAAGTAACAATTAATTGTATTCTCAAACGCCATGAATCTAATTAAACTCACCAAATAGAACTGTTTGTTATTTTAAAGCATTGTTAAGTGTAAACATGGAGAAAGTATTAACGCCACCCAACAAAGGCTCTGACCGACACCACCAGATCCTCTAGAGACTCATCGTTCATTGAGGCTCACTGTATGCAGTATGTTTTTATTTTATAAAACTAAAATGTCATGTTTTAGTCACTAAAAACGTGTGTAAAGTTCTAGGTTTGTAGTTAAGTAATTAATTACTGAACAACAAACATTAACCTATCAATAATCTTACAATGAAAACATAATTATTTACAAACATGCATGTAAAAACAGACAAATCGATCCTAAAAAGGACTTTTGAAGACGCTCATTTTTTCTTCTTTGTTTTTTGACAGATGTAATGAAATGTTGTTTCCGACATTAAAGAAGTGTATGAACAATAAATTAAGTATTCTACTAAAGCTATATCTTACTCCTTAAGCTCCCAAGAAAGCAGAAAATGTAATTAGTAAATTTCGCCTTCTATTACAAGGTCCAGACCAGAAGGTCAATGTCTCTTGCGCGCCATCTAGGGGTTATATATGTAATTAAATTTACCAAAGCAACGATTCCAAATGCTACAGAGTTAATGCCCTTTTTAATCTTTTTTTTCTTTCTTTTGGGTTTTTAATAGCCTTACTTTGACTATCAATCATAAAAGTTTCAATTAATGGCAATTAAAGAAAAACCCATCTAGAATAATTTAGTTAAATACAATTGTGTACTTTGAGAGACTTGATATAACATTGCAACTAACATGGTAGTATCAAAATACTAAAAATCAGGACAAGACCGACCACAATTAAAATTAACAAAATGTCATACAAAAAGAGGGTTTAATGGACTAGAATATACGCTTTACTCTAACTCTTTAATTTCAAATCTGTCAACTTAAGTGAAAATAATAAAGCGTCAGATCACGTGTATCAGCTTGGTAGTTTTCTTGAACAAAATAAAAATAATACTCAGTAGCCACATAAACTTTCTTTTTTAGGTGTTCTGCGACAAAATCAACCTAATAACGTAAATGTGTTTTAAAGAACTAATAACTTGTACTTCTCTTAGTATATGTGAGAATCTATTGTTAAGAATAAGTGAATTTTCTATGTTCCAAATTTAACTTACAGCTTTAGAATGTTGATTTCTGTTTAAGCAAAAAACAACAAAATAGTCTATCTGGGATATGGCCACCGCAGGTATCGAACCCCGAAATTAGCGTTATAAACATTCAAGCTTATTATTGAGCCATCAAGAGGAGTGCTATTCTAGAATGTTCAAAACCATTAGACAGAACCAATAAAAAGATCTAATTTAACAGCTACATAATGGAGTACAGGTTTTATTCTAAAAAACAGATCAAATTTGTTTACAAGTTTTTAAAATAACGTGTTAAGAAAGTTATAAGTTCATAAAAATTCCAGTTAAAAATAAGTCATCAATATTATTTGCATTACCCTTTAACATTCTGCAAAGGTAAATATATCTTGTAATTAAGTTTTGGCACTCCACAAAACGTATGTAGTCAGTAACATTTTTAGACACGACTTTTAGTTTTGTTACGCCTCTCTCCCTTTAGTCTTTTGTTCCCTTAATGTTTTTTCTTGTTTCATTCAAGTAGAAGAATGTATAATAGTATTTCACCCTTTATTCTCCCGAAGAAGAATAGTGAACCATTCGAAAGAGCTCGAATTTTGGGTCTCGTTTGAAAACCATAATAGTATTTCAATCACATTAAACCCGCCATATCTGTACCCCTTATCACTACACACACAAAACACCAAAATCTATAAGTACACTTGTATTAGGCCTAACATTAGTTAAGCCTTTATTAAGTACAGCTTATATTTGATAGAGAGATAAATTAACAATGTAAATTGAGTACGTTTTATTGTTTTAGTTTGTATATATACTAGCAGAGATCAGCAAAACATTTGCGGTTAAACTAGTATATTTATTGCAACAGTACTTCTTTAAATACAGGATTTACAGAATAATACAAAACCCTCAAAATATTTCTGGCCAAATTAGTATCTTTATCGTAACAGTATATTTACATTCCCCCTTCTGTTGTTACTTCTTGTTTCATACAGCAATTGTAGCGACTTAATCACTGAGCTTTGCAGCTGTCTGCCGTAGGCAGACTGTTTGTCGTCGAGCGAATAATGCGCATGCGCGGTTTTTCTTGGGGAAACATTCTAACTACGCATGCTTATGCAGCAGGTTCTCGGTCAGAAAGCGTAGCGGTAGTACATACAATCAAGCAGAATAATAGTATAAATAATTCTAGTCGGAGACACCGGAATATGCAAGTACACTTGTCTTAGGCCTAACATTAGTTAAGCCTTCGATAGAGAGATAAATTAACACAGTAAATGCTGTACGTTTTTTTTTTTGCTTTAGTTTAGTTAGGGCTAAACTTTACCGTACTTAATATTATCAATAAATACACTTATAATATTATTCTACTACCTAACGTTAGACCTTTTGAAAAACTTTGATAAGCTTATAATATGTTGTTGTGAAAAAGTCTACAAAAGCATATTTACATCCGCCTTTTGTTTGCATCTATTGAAATAAAGTATGCGCGCGCATGCGCACTTAGATAGTAATGTGCGCACGCATTTATAGGATAGATAAAAACTGAGTATTATTATAATAGATATATAGTTGGAAAACAATAAAGCTAAAAATTGCAGTTTTCATCTTGTTATAATATGTAAATATTACTACTTAATGTTTCAACTTGCTGTAAATAAAACCTGAAATTATTAGCGAAGTTCTTCATTGCAGTCCAGGAATTTTAACTCTTTCAATTCATTATCCCCCAAAAAGGGAGGTTCGGGTATGTACAAGTCATTACTCCCCAAAAAGAGGGTTAAGGTGTTATGTTTGAATATATTAATACATCCCTTTGTGGGAGGTTACTTGTCTAAAGTTCAAATCGCAGGCGACATCTGTGTCGTGATTTTTTGTGACTCCAAACATAGTTTAGCCTTTTGGACAGAAGATAATTTTATGCACTTGTCGTACTATATAACAGAGAGAGAGAGAGAGAGAGAGAGAGTCGTACGCTTCGAATAAGCACCGTAAAAACATTGAAATTTTGTTAAAAGCCCAAACTCTTCCAAACTTTTCGTGACTTCAGCGAACACAGAGCAAAAATGTATCGTGAAACGAAGGCATAACTAATTTTGTAGTTATCAGTGAGTGTGTGTTGTATCCATTCTTTTATCGATGATTTTGGCAGTGTACTCATGATGTAACAAAGATGAAAACTGGTGTCAACTGCCTCACTCAGATAGCAGAGCTGAAAGGGTTTCAATAAAGAAGGCTGCTACCTGTGTAATGCAGTTGGCGCCAATTTTCACCTGTGTTTCATTGTGTAGTATTAAATGACGTACTCCGACTCTAGGGGCCGTAAATGTTCATACCAAGTTTAGTGACAATCGGTCGGGCAGTTCACCAGTTATAATCGGACAAATACAGACTTTCATCAAATAATGATTCTATAAGATTACCCAAACTATTTCGATACAGTTGTGTACTACATCCAGTGCATTACCCGAGAACCAGAATGAAAATCAATAGTTTCTACAATGTTTAAAATTTAATATAGTTTTTATGTATTTATAAAGTTCCTTTACTTTGAAAACAACAACAACAAAAAAAAACGCATCGAGAGGTTAAAAACCTTTGACCTTCCGTAAAAATATATTGCAGTTAGAACAATGATTCGATAGATTGATTTCATTGTATATTTTACTTTATTTACCTGGAAAACGGTCATTAAAATTACAACAACGTTTTGATCAATCGCATAATAACTCGATTACAACAGATACGAAACACAAAATACCCGTTTTTTGATGATCCATGTTCATCATGATGCATTGATAGGTCGGTAAAGACTGGATTGTTGTAGTTTTACTAGTCTATTTAAAAGTTCTGTTTATTTGTTAAATGTTAATGTTTCTTTCAGGTCTTAAACCAATTTGAATTCTGTTCAAAGGAATGCATCTTTTTTCTTCTTTTATTTATGCATCCAGTTCTAATAATCTCAAATGATAGAAACAAGAAAGAAGCAATTTAAGATCAAACTAAACACAACCTTGAGTTTTCATTTTAAAAATCCTAATAATAAGATTCAGTGTCTGTGAGTATCACGTAATTCCATCAAAACCGCTGGTCTCACCGGCTTCTCGGTCCCGAGATTTGCACAAAGGTAAAATATTCACCCTACCTCTTGGGGAACCAGGGGATTTCCCGGAAACTCTTTCTCCTAAACTACTGGACTCACCAACTTCTAAGTGGTGCCAAACGAATCGTCAAGGCCCCGAGGTTTGCACAAAGGTAAAAATTTTTACCAAACCCCTTAGAGAAACCGTGGATTTCGCGAAAACACCTTTACTGGGATTCCCCGGAAGCGGACCCCAAATTTGCCATTGATTTACAATACATCACGTAAATAAGTATTTCTACTAATCACCGTTGGTAATTTTGGTGAAGAAATTAAATTTGCATTATATAATCAATAATAATTAAACTGAAAATGTGCAAAATAGTAGTTCAAGCATTAAGTTTGTGTTACAGCGGCGCTATAGGCCCACGGGTTCGCTAGTTGGATAATAATAACACCACCGTGTTATTTAAGTGCCAATAACATATGTTGCAATTAATTTATATTGTAAATAGATGGAATGACCTTACATAGTGCTATCTAATATATTCAACTAAAAATACAATGTATAGAAATATTTAAATCCATAAAATAAACGATATATGTGAAATACTTACACGTGTCTAAGGCCCGCCATTATCGTTACACCTTAACCCTAAAGCTACCGACTGAGTTAAAATGTGTCTCACCTGTTCTTGATACACGTGTTTTTCCAAATTGCTTGCGATTCCATGATTTGTTACAAACTTCCTTCCTAATAATCTGATTTACATAACTGACGTAAGTTGTTAAATACTAAAGTATTCTAGAAACGCCCTCTATCATATAAATACGAATTACGTTCCATTTACCGAAGCTTTAAACAGATTAATAACGTATTTTTCGTAATTTGGTCTTTTGATTTTCAGCACCAATCTAGAAGGGGAACTTTGGTTATAGACTAAGGAGTGGATTTCTCACATATTTATGTACATTCATCCTTAAACGTAAATTTTGGGCAAACTTATAATAAAAACAGGTGTTATAGTGTGCATGAAAAAGTAGAAGCACACTACACGACACATTGTTAAGCTTATAAACACATAACCATAGTTTTATTAGCCAGAAACTATTTCTAGTTAAAGACAAGTGTTAAACCATTTTTTTTTGTATTACGCACGAATTTGGAAAGTACTGACAGGTAGAAACTGTATCTGTACAAGTGTTACAAATGAGAAGGTGTAATTTGGTACCAGTCAATAACGAACCGATCCATGAGGGGGTCATCATATGAACCCCACGTCATAATACAGGTACCCCGAAGTTGGTGTGCATCGAAATTTGCTTGTGTTTGTCTTTGTTCTGTTTTATTGTTTTACATTTTGAAAGTTCCATCTAGCCACTTAACAGATTATCAAACACAATGGATAACGTCGCTCTTCTCTGTTGTATTATAAAATACTATTTTAAATAATTAATGTCACAACTTATACGTATACAATATTTAACTGGTACAATTGTGATTTAATGGTATTTTTACACTATACTGTATGTGTACATAGATATTGTTGCGTCAGCGAGGTCACGTGACTAGTGTCACGCCACGTTTCTAGAACTATCCTGTTCCTTCGTGAATGCCCTAGCATTTACAAGATATATGTTAGTTTGGTATATATATATA
>NW_013665704.1:194074-222329 GCF_000517525.1 Limulus polyphemus | reverse complement strand
AAAGTATTGTTGAAGTTAACGTTCGTTGTTAAAACGTTTGTTATAGAGCGACTGTTGAAAATAAGTGTATTGGTAAAGTTATATTCAGAAAGAATAAACCAATTTTATTAAGTAAGGACTTGTGTCGCTAAAGTTTCGTCGGAACGAAGTTACAAAAAATCAATTAACGACTGGAGGCGTAACAATATTGTGATCATTAAAAATGCTACTGTTTTACAATGTGAACATAAGTTCTCTCTCATACTCACTCATGTAGCTAAGATCCGGCCTAAGACGTAGTTACTTGAAGTGGTTTTACTTCATTGGTTTACACTGTTAGGCCGATGTCAAAACCTTTATACAACTTCTTAACAACTAACATCTGGAGCAGTGTTTCTCAAACGGTGGGTCGTGACCCCAAGGTGGTAGAGAGCAGGTTTTCAGGGGAAGGGGGGTTACGAGATGTTTGCGCTGATTCAAATTTCTTTTTCTTTTTAGTCTCCGAGGTGTCTGAGAGATGCACATATCACTTTGGTTATGAACTCTGACAAACTGCGCCAAGAAACATCAAGATTTTTTTCATGGGGAGTCGCGACGACCAAACCCCGTACGCAAGGGTCGTCCAGTAAATCCGACTGAAAAAAACACTGAACAGTTTCCCAAAGAGGGAGCCGCGGCATCCATGGGGGCCGTGAAGCTTTTTCTGGGAGATCGCGAAAAAATGAGCCGAAAACAAAAATGCTGAATTCTAAATAAGCAATAAGCCGATAAAAAGTTTCAAACCATAAACTGGCTTACTGTACGAGGAATTGGTCCACCATGTACTCAGCTTAACTTGATCTCTACAGATTAGTGTTTTCGCTTTTCGCGAAGTTATCAAACGACATTGTTTATTCTCTATACCAATGGTTTCCAAACTCCTTGATGCGAATCAAAAAGTTTGACGCCCCCCCCCCAACCTATAACTTTAGCACGGGGGTTGAAAAACAGTGCTGTAGTAAAAACAGTAACATCTCCTTTCAACATACTGTATCATTTAATTAATTCAACATTTACTACGTGTTACGATATATGAGCTTCATTTGGTTCGTTAATGCACCTTGGTCAGAGTAGGCCTAACGCCGATAAAGATTTGTGTTGATTAAAACACACTCATTGAGGTTTTGATACAATGAGAAAGTTTGTTTGTTCAATTCCACGCAAAGCTACCCGAGGGCTAAGTGCGCTAGCCGTCCCTAATTTTTAAGTGACAGACTAGACTGAAGGCACTGTCAGTTGTAGTCAACACCATCAACCGCCAAAGTGCGGAACGTTTTATTTTTTAAATAACTTCAGCTCTACAGTCCGGCACGCGAGCCACTGGGTCGCGCTCAAGTAGAAAGTGAAGCTTCATCAAGTTGTGAAATTAGATTTAAAAATCTAATCTAAAAGCGGCATGTAATGCTTAAGCTTCTTTATTTCTATGGTAAATGATCAAATTGTACTCAATAAGTCTGAGCAATCTGTCTTATTAAATAAGAACCGAATGAAAACCCTTTTCGTGACAATACATTTATAAATTAACTTGAAAATAAATTACTTAACGTTACGAACAACTGGGAATAATAAAAGCATTAAAATTTATCAGAATAGCGCAAGAAAATTGAAATCAGGTATTTATCTCAAAACGGTAAAACCATCGGTGTCAAAGAAAAAATAATTAATAAAAAGATGAAGCACATAATAATGAAAAATTAACAAAATACAATCAAACAAACACGCATTAAAAGGGCGCAAATGAAATTATAACCGTCAAAGCAATTAAGAAATTTTTTGGTTTGTTTGAAATTAAGCATAAAGCTACACAATGAGCTTTCTGTGCTCTGCCCACCACGGATATCGAAACCCGGTTTCTAGCGTTATAAGTTCGCAGACATGCCGCTTCACCCCTGGGGGCCGATTAAGAAATGAAAATCCACATCTATATTACAAAACCGCAAACTATAAAGTTATTATTGCTTCTCTGTATACGTCATATTTTATGGCAATAAAGCAAAGGTGCCGCATCCTTTTCACACACGGTCTGTAGGTTTTATTTTGGGAATAAACAAAAAAATGTATGAATTATCCCGAAATAAACTGTGTGCGACAGCCGCGTCTCCCAAATCTTAGCTGATCAGATACTTCTAATAGATTAAATTTAAATAAGATTGTTAACTTTTCCATTCACTTGCTGGTTGGTTGACTATCGCTTTAACAGCCTTTGTTGTCTGTTGTCATACGATGTAATTGCCTTTTGAATTAAAAGTTCATTACGAACAGTGTAACTTTTGCTTTTTTTATACATTTATTCTTTATTCATAACACTCCTGTCATTACAAATGCTAATATCAGTAGATAAGTATAAGCATGGCAAGAATCAAACAGTAGAACAAACATTATACTATTACACGCCTTAAAAACTAACAAACTTCCACCACGAAAGGTTTACTAAACACTAAGTGCCCGAAACAAATACAAGTATACTACTATATTGTAACTTAGTAACTTTATTATCACGTACTCGCAATAGACGGACTGTTAACGCATCCTAAATAATATTTTTTTAAACTCGCAACAGACGGACTGTTAACGCATCCTAAACAATATTTTTTTAAACTCGCAACCTAAACAATATTTTCGTTAACAATTACATTTCAGCAAGACCATTGATTTACATGTAAACATTTGTTGAT
The DNA here is from genome assembly GCF_000517525.1 of Limulus polyphemus. Lineage (NCBI taxonomy): Eukaryota > Metazoa > Arthropoda > Merostomata > Xiphosura > Limulidae > Limulus > Limulus polyphemus. The sequence goes on along the minus strand of NW_013665704.1, from coordinate 219,636 downwards.
TTGCTTGTTGTTAAGCGCAAAGTTTTTTACAATGGCCTATCTACCAGCAGATGATATCGAAACTCGATTTTTAGCGTTATATTCCCTCAGACTTACCGTTGAGCCACCAAAGTGGGGAAGAAGTATATGGAAGAAAAGTGTTTAATGAATCAAATATTGTGTTGTGCACATCAAAACAGTGAAAGGAACAAAATTATAAATTCATTGTTGATTTATCAGACATAAACTTGTCAATAGCTTTTTAAAGAGCATTAACATGAATCATTCAGTTGTGAAATATAACTTTAATGACATATTTGGCATCAAAATACACAAAATATTCTGACCACATCCAAACATCGACATTCCTTAAGAAGAGGGTTTACAACAAACAACAATTTACTTAATCTCAGGTAACTAACTATAACTTGCTACTAATACACATGCAAAAAATGTGATACATAATTTGACAGGCTTAATGAGTAACGCACAGAGTTCAAGCTCTTTATTAGATTGGTCTGCCTTTTCTCACACACGAACTTAGTGTACATGAGATAATTGGTGTTGCTATAGAAACTAAACATCATTACTTAATCACCAAAGTTGAGCCTTAAAAGTAATTACAACAATATTAAATTTATGTTTTCAAACAACCCAAGTATGTCTGAACCTTGTCTTGCCTGTAGGAATGTAAATGAAAAGTGCAAAACAACCTATCTTTAGGGAGATGTTTATGGATGTCTTCATCTAATCATTTCTAACTCAACGGTTGTTACTTTCAACGGAATTACTTACACAAATTGTAGCAACAAAATTAAAAAAATAATCATATAAATTGCAATCATGGCAAACACTTGTGGTATTATATGTAATTAAAGATGTATGAAAAGTTAGCTATCTGTTGATCAAAGTCTTTAACAGTAAATTCATTGTCAGTTAGTGAGCTTCAAGCAAGTATTTTGATAAAAACGTTCAGAAAAAAAAACACTTTTATACTCCAGATATATAAGTGAATTTTTTTAAACCAACATTTTGCCTTAGCAGCTTCATCAGGGTTAATATATACAACTGTATATTGTGTATATTAACTCTGAAGAAGCTGCAAAGGCAAAACATTGGTTAAAATAAAAAGTTCTTATATATATATATATCTGGTGTATAAAGGTCGTTTTTTCTAAACATTTTATCAAAATGTGTAAATCTCTCCAGTATGCACTACAAATTTTGAAAGACAATAAAATATTAAAGCAAGTATAAGATATTTAGCAAGTTCCTAGTCATTAGGAACTGAGAGTAAATAGAATGGGTTTGAGGTGTAAACCATTTTTGTGTATTTTTAGTAAGCCAAATAGTGGCATAAAAATGCTGATATCAATACATAAATATTAGCATAGCAAGTAACAAACAGTTTAAAAAACATTATTCTACTACAAGCCATAACAAAACTAACAGTAATAGCCTCATTGCCCTTAATAATGATTAAAATGTCTTTGATGTTCATATTAAGATCATAACAAATGTCAAGGATTAGTCTTCTTAAAATAACTGACAGAATTCAATTAAAATTTATCAATTTTATATCAAGATAAGGACAAAGTTAACCTTTCTATTTCTATCTTATTTGTTCTATAATAATGAAGTTCCAGTCTAAACATAAGTTATAGTTTGTTGTTTCTATCACCTATTACAAATTGTTCAAAACAGTTTGTGTTTAGATGTTGTTCTTTACTATTTAAAATGAACAAAATATCCAAAATAAGAAAGTGGACAAAATAAAAACGTTACTGCTTTAATTTGTGGTAACATTGCATGTATTCAAATCTAGAAGACAGTAATTAATTTAAATAAATTAAATACTTATCCACCCCCTTTCTGTATCACCGTCTCTAAACTGACTTGTGTTCCCTTTTTTTATTGTTGAGACTTTTCATGTGGTGCAGTTTAAAATGAATATTCTGTCACTAAATTCATTATCTTGTAGATATATTCACATCTTATTGCCTTGTATTCATCATGCAAGTAATGTAGCTGTGAATACTTGAAATTCACTTTGTGTAACAGTAGGATACCCTTGCCACATTCAGTATGCAAGCAATGGTGTATTTACACTAGAATATGGCATTCAACTTATAAGTAATGCAGCTGTGACAATATAACACCATGGCCATCAGCAGTTATGTAAAAGTGTGTTGGTTACTTGACAGCATGCAAGTAATGGTAGATAATTACTTTGAATTCTGTATCACAGTAATAGTGTAGTAAGTACTTGGTTTTCAGAATACAAGTAGTATGACTTGGCATTTGGTATATAAATAACGATATGATAAATCTTTTCAATTTAATGCACTGCAATAACTAACTATTCTACATACATTTTGCAGGTAATGATGTGGCAACTAATTGGTATTTAGTACCTAAATAATGATGTGGAGATTTTCCACAGAGCAACTGTTACACATTAAAATTAAACTGATGAACCCCCCCCCCCCCCAAAAAAAAAGTATTGAAGACGAGTTTCACCATTTGATGATTTTTTTAGTTACTGTTTCAATAATGTTTGACTTTCAGTTAATGTTTGTTTTATCACAAATCAAGACAGTATGCTCTACACAAACAATTCTGTTAATAACCTATTTTCTTTTATAAATAACTCCGTAACACTTACAGACATAAGATAACTTTTTAAGAGGCTTTATCTAATATTGACAATTTCTAACTAATAACAAACAAGTCAATAACTAAGGTTACACTCACATTGGACGATGTAGTTGAACACCAGTGTTGTATGTTAGTGAAATCACTGCTGCAACATTGTTGTTCGGGGTTATGTCGTAGTCGGAAACAATCTACTAGCATCACCATATCTGAAGCTGCAAGTTTCCACTTCATGTGGAAAGCTTAAGCAACAGTCTAATCAAAATTGCACATTAACCTTTTTTCTATTTTTATGACAAGTGCTTGTTTGTCAGTCAAAATTATAAATGTCTATCTTGGACAAACGGTACTCCCAGTATCTTTTAATACTAATCCAACAAATACCAATGATTTCATCTTTGACATCAAACTAAGACTGACATCAGAATCTGCGGCATTTCCTTTGCCATTAACTTGCATAACATCATATTTGGTTTACTACCTGATATTTCTGAAAAGAGCTTGTAGTTATTACATTACTCATCAACATTCCTAAAACAAAAGCATTGCTGCTATAGCTTACTCAACTATGCTACATCCTAAACACACAAAGCAAGTTGCTAATTTACCAACAAACCTAACGTCCACCACAGTAACGGTACAAAATCAGAGATGCAGGATGATAAGAGGAAAAACGATGCGAGATCGATTCTCCCTATCATAGAAGTCAAAACTCTGCACCAAGCCACATATCCAGTTCGGTGTTTGTCAAAAATCTAAAAAACAACAAATTATAACTCCTGGAAGATAGCCGCAAGCACTGTTTTAACTCACGAAACAGACGGTTCTTCCCACGTAACAACGTCTTTTACGAAGTTGTACAGTCCAGAGACCTTAGCCTTCCACTGGTCAAGGTCACGTCATTGGTGGCCAATGACCGCCAAGTACACGTTAAGGTAATCGTCCAGAGCCTATGATCCAGTACGTGATAGGCGTTTCTATTAGAATAAGCCTACGAACTGAAGAAAACAAATGTTTGCACACACCTTGTAAGGTGCTGTTTCTAAGTTCAAATCCAAAACTCGTTATGTTGGGGAAGGAGTTTGCTAATCCTACTAAAAGACAATTTGTTGCAAAGAGATAGATTTATTAAAGCGAAACGTATTCAAGAACTTTCCACAAAGTGGTTCCATCTTTCATTTTATCTTATACAACCACTTTTTGTTTTCTAGTTTTAAGTTTAAGATGATGAAAAATTTGCAAAATCTGAATATCTCATGAAGCATAACATACCTCCAGACGTGGCATACAGTGATTTACACAACACAGAGTAACATTCTTAACGCTTATAATTACAGATTAAGCGTACAAGAAGTTTCTATCTCCATAAACTATTAGTTATATACAAAGCTCTCAGAAGGATGTATTACGAAACAACCCAAGAGAATAACTTGCCATTCCAAAATGTCCCATGTGGGTGTTCTTTATATCAAAATATCAATCCCTTATCCTGACCAACTTCACTGTACACTTCGAAAACGCTTCTCTATCAGATCATCAACACTATAAAGATTCGCCCAGCAAATGATTGTGTGACTCACGCAGTGTGCCAAAGTCGTGTACGTCACTTACCTTGCGATGTAGATGTGGCTCAGGCAGGTAGAAAGACGTCACACAGTGTTCCAAGCGGATAGTCACGGTGAAGGCTCCACCTTCAGCCGCACCAGTACATCGCAACCTTACTTAGCACAGCTCAGAAACCCTTGCAAAACACTTATTAATTCTTAAGAACTTTAATCCGGAGGAACTGATCCCCCTAGAAACCTCACTAAATGTCTAAGTCCGTTGTGTCTTACAAATGTTCTACAAGAATTAAAAGTTTCATATTAATTAGAGTTTCAACAATATACTGATCACACATAGATACACACGCACACACATATGGACTAGTCAACAATATAGATATAATACAAAACTACAAACATTTTGCGATTAAAATGTGTGCTCACTACCCAGTCAGATGAATTATCTTACATTGCTGTACGATTAAAATGTGTTCTCTCTCCCCAGTCAAATGAATTATTTTACACTGCTGTACGATTAAAATGTGTGTTCTCTCCCCAGTCAGATGAATTATTTTACACTGCTGTACGATTAAAATGGTGCTCTCTCCCCAGTCAGATGAATTATCTTACACTGCTGTACGATTAAAATGCGTGCTCTCTCCCCAGTCAGATGAATTATTTTACACTGCTGTACGATTAAAAACGAAAGGCGCTCACAATCAATTATTCAACAATTACACCTGATCTCTACATGAGCAAGGTCAGACACTAACTATAAAAAAACCGTACCCTTTTAGTATTGATTTTTATTACAATTTTTGGTCCTTGAATTGTCGAAAAACTACAAACAACGACCGAAGAGACACTTATTCAGTTTTGTTTCGTTTTATAGTCTCTTGTCATACCTAAAGTGACCCCAGAGGTCAGATGGAAATAATCAGTTACGTACGAGAAAAAATAACAACAACGAACAACTTAAAACCGATTTATACTGAAGTCTCAGTCACGTCAGTCACGATTACAAAGCACTATCTCTTACTTATATAATGAAACCCCTATCCTCATGTAGTTTTTCGTGAATCGCCAACACCCAATTAGCATATTACATAAAACTTTGTGCAAGTTACGACACATACCAATATTCCGATTTGTTCGTTTTTTATCGTTTACTCTCGCACATCAGATGTTCAGAGAAAGTGACTTAAAACTGATGAAATATGTTACATGTATATCCAATTACACAATATGCAACTTTGTCTATCTGCGCGCAATATCGTGTCGTAATTCAAGCGCTCGTACACAAGACATTACACAGCACTTTCGAAACTGTACTGAACAATATTGTCAATATTTTGCAGTATGCTTCTAAATGTTAAGAAAACCCATAACTACACAAACAGAAATGCTACTCTAAATAAATAACCACTCGATCAGCTTTTTGAACACAATTTTATAAACTATTATGCAAGTTTCTTGTGGGTTCATGGTTTTAATAGCATGCGATTCACATAAAAGATATACAAAAAATACCATCAATGTGTTAATAAACAACGATATTTGATAATATAAAACCAAAGTAAGACGTAATAAAATCTTACGCGCCATCTAGGGAGGAACAAGAACACTACATAAAATATTCAAATTCGATGACGAGGAACCCACTTTGAGACTAATTTTTCTTCATCATCCATTCAAGCCGTCTCCAGCCATTACTACATAAAACAGCTTCCAATATTATATAATTTGACTATAAATATATTTAACTTTTTAAATTGGTATTTGAAATAGAATCAAGGTTTATATTAATGTTAAAATAATTACAACTCAATCTACAAAAAGAAACAAATTGTTCTATAAATAATTATCATCAACTACCTTTAAAATTTCAAAAATAATTTCTCTATAAAAAACAAAAAGCAATGCTTACATTGGATTGATCTGTTGTTTTATCAGCACAAAAGTACACAATGGATTATCTATGTACTATCTGCCATGTGGAATCAAACTCCTAATTTGAGTGTTGTTAGTTCACAAATCTACCAACTATAACTCTTTTCTTTCAATTTTTAACATACAAATAACAAGTGCTGTATTTTCTCTCCTCATATTCTTTTAGAAATTTATTACAGCAAGTTCCATGCTCAAGCTTTACAGTACGATTAAAACAGTTTCACTACAGTTCAAAAGCAAGACTTAAGATAATTAATCTAAAAAGGTTACAGCACTGTAGATTTATTTCTAAAATACTAGATAATAAAGTATATGTCAGTGCACTAAAAATGGGAGATAATTAGGCCTATCTCTCCTTTTTTTTCCATCCACATTGTAACTTAGAAGTTTTAGATAAATTTAGATATACAAGCCAAAATAATTACCAGGTTAAGTTATTTCATACCTTTAGTGAATTGAAAACTAACATACAAAATGGCTTTAATATTTCAAATGTTTTATACTCCAAAAGCTTAAGACCATAATCGTATAAATAAGAAATGGAAAATAATTAATCCATAATTCTCAGTGTTTGTTTTTCTTTATATTTGGTCTAAATACTCAAGTGTTAATAGAGGTGAAATTATGGAAATATTTATACCAATATCCCCTGTAGTTTTTAATCTGTTTTATGACTTAAAAGCATAATAAGTATTGTACTGTATTTAATATTCATAATTTCACACAAATAATTTCATTTATATACTTAAAACAGCTTCTAAATTACTGCTAGTATTTGACACAACAGAAATTCATCCCTGGCTATCAGCAATTATTATTGTTTTGTCAATTCTGACATTGGCATTGGGGTAATAGTGACATACAGTGCATAAAATTTATAAAAAAAACACCCAATGAAGATTTTAGGAAATAATGTATTGCATATTTATATTGATAGAGCTTTTATCTTTACAATCAATCTTTGAAAGAGTTTGATATTGCAGCAATTCTCCAAATGTCTGGGAGCTCAGATAAATTATACTCATTATCATGAAGGTTCTGGTTGGCTAACAGCCCACTTCTTGTATAAACAACTAATTGAAGATTTAGCTCAATTAGGTTAGATAACTGTATACAAAGTTATTCGTACAAACAGTTGCAAGTGATGTCTACTTATAAGGGAATGACCATGAAACACAAACACACACATCATGACTCTCAGTTCTCTTTAATGATCTAATACATACTGTACAAATACACATGTTCTGCTTACATGTGTGTACCAGAATATCTAAACTGGAAATCTTAAGTGATATTTTTTATACAAGTTTTTATCTGTTATGCTGTAAATCTAAAGAAATCATTAAAAAATTTTAAATTATTACAATGTGCCACAATCAGCCCAATCTTACATTCTTGTTTTTAGTAGTTTGAGAACAAAAGAAAAACTTCAAGAACATTTTTAGCACAAAGATTTCGATGAGTTATTTATTGATTCTACTAACATTTCATCTTGGGATTCTTTCTCTCTCACTTGGAGTCTTAGTTACACTGCATCACTTATGGTCATAATTAGAAAGTTTTTAACAATACTTTTGGATTAATCAGCTTATATTTGTATTTGGAAGTGTAAATATTAAAGCTTTTCACTACTGCACAGTCACCAGACTGTTACTTTTCTATCTGTAGTAATTACTGCAACCTATCCCTAGACCTCGTTTAGAGAAATAAGCTTCAAGCATCATTAGTATAGTACGAGATGCTTTTTTACTTTATAGGTATGTTAATAAATTTCTTTACGTATAAGGAAAGTTTGTTCTTATGCAACAGCAGCCCATTGCATGTCAAGCTAGTGATTAGCATATTTTACATATGTACTGTCCACTCACACAGTTCTGTTGCCATTCTGTGTATGTTAGAAACAGTACAATTTTATGATAAATTAATCAAACTACATTTATGTATCTCACAGTCCTTATGCTAAGGCTAACAATAAAAATATCATTGTCTATAATAAATATAGTTAAAAATACTGTTAATAGGTACAAGTTAAATATAGTTAAAAATACTGTTAATAGGTACAAGTTAAATATAGTTAAAAATACTGTTAATAGGTACAAGTTAAATATAGTTAAAAATACTTTTAATAGGTACAAGTTAAATATAGTTAAAAATACTTTTAATAGGTACAAGTTAAATATAGTTAAAAATACTGTTAATAGGTACAAATTAAGGAGAACTTTATATGGTACTAAAAGTGTATACATTATTCTTAAAAAGACAGTTCTCGACAAATGACTTCATTTATATTGTACCAAACTAGTTTACTAGTTGTTCCAACTATATTAGTCTCAAGTCATACAATGTTTTAAATATTTTTTGATTTGTTAAACCATGTCAAATTGTACAATAGTGATTAGAAATATGTATACTTTGAAATAATTCTGCCAGCATCCAGAAACATACAAAAGTATCTCTTAAATGTGATGCATTTATAATTTTTCAAAATTTGATTTGAATACTAATATACAATATCCTTATGGCCAATGATGAAAAAGGTTACAAACCTTGTCCCTCTTGTTGCAATCGAGTTGAAATTTCATTATATACAAGAGCAGTTAACACCTAAAATTGACCACTTTTGAGATAGTTACATTACAAAATTTTGTCACTTGAAATTCTCTGGATTCTTTGATTACAGAAGCATGCAATACAGAACATTAGCATTTGGAAGAAAGGGATACTTTTACTGTTGAAGCATACAAAAAAGCAAAAACAGATGTGATTACTGCATGGAAAAATGAGCTATTCCGTGACTGACTACCAGTTGCACATCAAGTATTGAATGCATTAACATGTAATCGCATTTTTTGGAAACTTGAAAGCTTAATTTTCTAACTACTTCATACAATGTGAATAAGGTTTTTCCTGAAACAAGTCTTTTGAGAACCCTCTCCACTCCAGTTTTTTAGCTATTTCACATTTCTCTGCAGACCTGAGTATTATACAAGTGCTTTCCACTTATAGTTATGGTATTGGCATAAATATTTCTTTAAACACATTTCTACAATTTGATATTCCAAAAAAGATATACATTTAAAAATAACCAGGACGGTAAGTTAGCTAATTGATTAGTCAAATAAAGAATAAGACTGGTCCATTGACCACATATTTTTTGGCTGCTCAAAAACTGGTCAAATAATCTAAAACCTGTATCAAATAACGTAAATATCCATATATTATCCAAGGATTTTCTTGTATGATTTTTAGGTCACAAAGTCTCCCCTCTGCTTATAGGCAAGTCTTGGAATTACACCCATACTAACAGGTGTCAAAATCACCAAGTGTTCAATCCAAATAATAAAAAACTACATTCATAACATCACATCCTAATATTTGTTACTTTTTGATATATTTTGTAAATATTATATATATATATATATATATATATATTGATATAATATAATACACTGAACTTTTAAAGATGAATGATGTTATTCAATACTGTATTACGTTATCCTTCAATTTTATGCAGCCAACAGCAAGGTGTTTTTAAATTTGGAATATAAATTAAAAGTAATAGCATATTATTAGAAGAACAAATAGTTATTTGGCACCTGACTGTTAATATTTATTTATAATACATAACATCAAAATAGCAACAGTGAGATTATTGTTGTTGGAAAACTGAAGATGGACCATAAACTGTCTTCTTTATTTTCATGTATTTTCAATTATTGACAATAAATTAGATAAAAGTCAATATATGCAGTGAAAAATTATTTAACTGATCTTCTGGTTGTAAACAAAATCTATACTTTGGTTACTTCCTGTGTAAATCAACCTCCAATGAAGTGTACAGATTTAAACTAGAATAAAAGCCATACAAGTTACATAAAAGCAATCTGCATCTTTTACAAATCCTAGAATACACAAACATTTTCCAAATGCATAAATAATGCAAGAAGAAAAAATTAAGAGAGTTATTTTATCCATGTGGCAAAGATATAATTTTGGTTTATCCCATACAATGTCTTATTAAGTTTCATAAATATTTTATATCATTGTAAAAACAATCAACCATCATATTACAAAGGCTTTTTAGGCCTAAGGTCTGAGTTAACAGAAAATCATTTTTCTTGTTATTGAGTTATTCCACAAAACTTTTAAAAACTTAATAGAATTAAAATTAAAATTTTGGATTTACTAAACTTCAAATGCATGGAATAATAAATGGGTTAAAGCAAATTATATACAAGAAAAATGGACTACATGTGATCTGTCTATTGTGAGAATTGATACCTGATTTTAGCATTGTAAATTTTCTTTAGCCTCCTCATGTCAAAATAAATGTACATTTTTGGGGTTTTTTAACCATTTCATGTAAGAATAATCAATTAGTTGAGTTTCTTTGTTCAACCATGTAAGAATAATCAATTAGTTGAGTTTAGTTGTTTAAAGAGCCTGACAATTAAATAATTAGCAAATTCCACTAACTGTCTAACTCTAATTGAGGCCAAACTTTACAAATAATGTTTCAACAGAAATTCTGAAACTATTGGTATGCCTAACTCAAACATAAAACTAAACAGTCATTTACTTGCAAACTTTATTGTAGATATGGTAAAATAAACCTGACTAATATAGTTATTAACTCAGTAGTTGATCTACAACATTCTGGTAGACTCCCTAATTAATCCAACAACCCATTGGTGTTTTTATATTATTTCAACATTGTTTTTCCAAGTCTCAAAAAAAACTAAAGATGTCACATGGTCATCATGTCACTTCAATTCTAGAAATCTCTCTCTAGCCAAAACAATACAGATACATGAATTAAAATATTAAAAGTTCTACTTACAACAATCTTATATTTTTATTAAATACTGATACAGGACAAAACCAGTTTTCATCCCTATGCATAATTGTAATGCAGATTATTGAACCTTCATTATTCACTGATAATTTTGATATATTTCTAAAATTCATTATTATTTAGTAATCTTATCAAAATTACTTTATTCATTACTGCTTCACAAATTAAGAGTCTTAAATTATATAATTTGAACACAGGATTGGGAAAATAAACAAGTTTAAAAATAAACGTTCTGACAAAATCTAAGAAAAAATATGAAGTATTTGTCATTTAACAGTATTTAACAGAATTTTTAAGGAAGTCACAAAATGAATGTAATGATTCTCATTATCTTAAACGCAGAATAGTAAAAAAAAACTGGGCACCTAGTCCAGCATTTCTTAATCTTTTCAATATCAGGAATCAGCTTGATGCCTCCCTAAACTGTTGCAAACTACCTAAATTCAAGTATAATTATTAAATATCATGATGTACACATGAATATGCTGTCAGTGTTTGTTTGTTTTTGTGAAATCCCATAGACCGGCAATATGGTTGTGACAGACCAGTGGTTGAGAAACACTTAACTAGTCAACCACCCTCATTATGATTGATCTTAACTGAACTCTATAAGAACTAGAATGTTACATATATATATATATACGAGACATAAAAACTTTAATAAATGTACATATTGCCATATTATTCCTTCAAAGATGTAAGAAATAAGATCCCAAAAACCTTCATACATTGTAAAAACCAAATAAGCATTTTTAAATTACCAGATAACTTAGACCATAATTTAATCCTTCTTCCTTTGACTGACCTTTCACCTAAAGACATGTAATATCTAGTAGATAAAAGTAATTGGAAGCTATTAGGCTACATGATTATAATGCCATCTATTAAGATAAGACAATTTTGAAAAATTAGAGGAAAGATTTTATTGTTAAATTTATAGAAAAAGTTCACTATTTCTAATTTACAGACATCACTGATTTTCAGAATATTCAAATCCTAATGGTATGGAATTGCTGGTTCATTCTTGATCCAAAGTTCATATATTTTATAATTTTATTATGAAAAATATTGACTGGATGTAAGTTAGTAATATTAACTGACCCCAGCTTAAAATGGGATATTGAGCATAAAAATATCCAACTGCATAACCAACCATCTGTCAAATTTTAGGTTTAATGTAATACCTGAATTCTTACATAACACCAGGTTTTTTTTTGACAACTTAGAACTAATCATCTGTGTTGTTTCCAATGTAATTCATCATTAATAATGATTACCAGATATATCATGCAGCTAATTTGTTCAATAACAATACGTTTAATTTTAATAAAATTAACTGAAAATTTATTTGCTAACACTATTTATCCATATTAATTTTTTTTCTGTTAATTATTAGTTGTAAATTCATTAAGTTTATACTGGTCATATATAAGGTAGTTTCATCAGGAAACAGTCTAATGTTAAATAAACTAGCAGTTACTTGATCATTTATCTAAAAAAGAAATAAAAGAGATCCTAATGTATCTCCTTACAAAATTCAACAAATTATACTTGAACTATCAGACTGACAATTATTAATTGATGAATAGTGTTCTGTTAGTTTCAAAAATGTACAAAGCTAAAACTTGTGTACCAAGTAATATGTTATGTTGTATAGTATCGAAGCACTTTGATAGGTATGAAATAAAAAAAGTCATCTTTCCAGAATCAAAAGTTTCTAGTCATTTGTAATAAATCTCTGACAATACCAGAACAGTAGTGATTTAAAAAAAAGACAAATTGATATGGATTTATAATAGCATTAAGTGTTAAAAAAAAAGATTCCAATCTAGTATAAGCTAGTTTTCCAAAAATCTTAAAGAAAAAAAAAGATAATATATAGAGATAGGTCTATAATTAGATATAGTGTATGGACAATCTGATTTAAGTCTGGGAATTACTTTAGTTGAATTACTTCTGCTTTAAAACATGACCCTACAAAGTTCTAGTTAGAGCTTATTGAATTGGAACTCCATGAACAACTTGCTGTAACCACTGTTAAAGTCAGATTGCAGACCAAACAATGAAGCTTCTATATAATTGAACAACGTGGTGCTTTGTTAAAGTAAGGTAAGTTTTTAACATGTTATTTACTCCTGTGAGTCTTACCTCTAACACAGGATATCAATATATAAAACGTTTCTATAATAAAAAACAGAAATTGTGGACTTGGAGTTGAAGCCTAGTTCAGTAATTTGTACTCAAGGCATACTTCCTCAGCACTAGTTTTTCTTACTGTATTGATTCTCCACAAAATCGCTAATGTTTGTTACATATATATATATTTCAGAAAAAGATGCATGTCTATATATATATCTCAGACACTAAGATAGAATGTCCCAAAACTACAATGATTTAACTGGCTTTCTAATTAAACTATAAGTAGATTTAAAAAAATCTGTCAATTGCCCTAAGATGAACACCACGATTGTAAACAATGAAACTGAAACTAAATAGCTACTTAAAAGCACCAAAACAAAATAACAGTACTAGGAATCTTGTTAAGAAAGAGCCGCTCTTTCTATTGGTTATAAATAATCCACTAGCAATGTCAGAGAGAATTATTGATACTTTTTGAAAGACAAAATGACATAGGAGGAGTATATCAAATCAGTTTAACTTTTTTTTGTCTCAGTAAAACAAGAAGATTGGAGATTCTAAGTTTATATTCTGGCGTGTCAATATTTATAGTAAGTGTTTCTCATTAAATGGACACTTAGAAAATTGTTTAAAGGTAGAAAGGAAACTTAAAATGGACAATTCGAAGTTCAGAGGAATCACATGACAAAGAGAAGTAATATTTGAATACTTCCATTTATAGATTAAGAAATTAAAACTTGTGTAATATAAAAATTTGAATTATAAGCTATGTTTTGATGCCAAATGTGTTGATAATAAAGTTGTTTAATTAAATTTTGAATGCAACTCCACATGAGCACTTTGACACACTGTTAACGTATGGGTTAATAGGTAGTATTTTTTAACAACTAGATACAAATTACTAACTAGTTTTTATTCTATGTTTGAGCTGCTAAACTGCTATTTTTTCAGGTAAGTCCTGAAAAGGACTATTTCCTATGTTTGCTAAAGGTCAGGATCTTAGGTGCTCAAATAGCTTACAAACTCTTACAATGATTGATATCCAATCCCCACAACCTTACTAAAAGTACTTAGCTTGTGTCCATCTGTTTGTTTGTGATGAAACATTTCCAATTTCTGATCACCATAAAACTTTCAGGGTTTTTTGGATATGACCCAGGGTGATTCTAAAACTCATTGTTTTAGGTATTTTCTCATTTTTACATTTCTGACAGCTAGTTGAATTTTCCCCCTTGCTACTGCCTTAGTGCCAGAGAATAACACATCCACATACTGTTCCTCAATTCACATGAAACCAATGAAAAAAATGTCATGGCTGGCATGAGTTCCTATGGTAGTTTTTTTTAACAGGGTGATTGGTCCATGGAATGAGTTGCTGTTGTTAGTAATGGAAACCAACACTTTACAAGATCTTGAGAGAGGAATTAATGATTTCCTGAGAAATAAAGAGTGGGTTTAAATGTTTACTTTTCTCAAGAATGGATGTGTAAGAAAGGGCCAAATGATCCCTTATTGTACAGATATAATTCTCCCCCTACCCCATTGAATGTTAACATTTTCCTTACTTGAAAACATATTCAGACAGATACTCATTTATCCACAGAATTGAGGGCTATGGTCTAATTCTGACTGCATCATAGATTGGTGCAATACATGTTAGGGGTGAGAGTTTAATTCATAGTTTGGTGCATGTACAAAAATCTTTATAGCAATGTTGCAAGGTAATATCATTCATCATGTGATTCTGGCCATTACCAACAAGTCAGTTGTCTATCCACTTGTTGATTTCTTTAGTCATTTCAAAAGAATATAACTAACTAATTACCTTTAACCAGCTTTACTTAAACAACAACAACAAAACAAAAAGGCAAAACTTTTGCACATTACAACTTCCAAACATAACACCTATTAGTTAAACAAATCTAGGCTAATTTAAACCATTCAACCTTAAAAACAAAGACCTTCTTGTTCTTGACTTCTAAACACAATGTATTTTTTCTCAGAAGTTTCTTAGATAAAACATAACCAAAATACAGACAATTTATATGTAAATAAACTCAATAAGTATTGGATTATACTCCGAAAATGAAAATAAATGTTTATTTTAAATCTTGGCCAATTTTAAGCAGCAAATTGAGTAAGGTAACATAGATTCCTGTTTTGCTTCATGCATAACATGCTGTTGTGTACTGAACATTGTTAATATCTTACTCCTGTCATTAACCTAATCCAGTCTGATAGTAATCATTAAATGGCACTTAGTCATATAGCACAATGACACAATTAATATTTGGCCATAGTTTGTGCTACAATTCTTAATGACTCCCGCCACTAGGTTGTGCCACTCAAAGTGGCATGCCACTTAGTTACATGACAGTGTAGCTTAAGCTGTTTATACACAGTTTGAGAAGTTGCATCACTAGATTGTGCACACACACACTATATAATTTGCTGAAATAAAACTTTACTTACCAAATTTGTTTGACTTCCCTTTTTTTTTTTTCTTCAAAAACTATCTGCAATACTAAACCAAACTAATTTTGGCATGTAAGCTTGACTAGTCCTTGCACCCGATTTTTACTTTTTTATATTCTGTTTATTTTATTACAATAAGTGTTCCGAATTACATGGATTTTATTCTTTTCTGCATCTGTATCAAAATTTTCCATATTCATAAAATCAGCAAGTTCTTTCAAAGCATTGTTTCTTACATCTCTATTTTTATAATTAAAATCATGGGAATCCCAGAGGCAAGGATAGCTTCCATATTGTTCTACAAATTTAACAGTATCCTCAGTGTTCCACTTATTCATTTCAATTTTAATAAAAAAATCATAGCTTGATAAACACATACTCAGTTCACAGAAATGCACCACAATTCAATGCTAGTGTCATGAAAAGTTGGACCTGTCCAACCCATGCAAATTAGTTGTGCCACTAAATATAGCACATGTGCATGGTTGATTTTTCTAATGACATCACTCGGGTGTATAACTTGCTTGCATCGTGTACATTTGCCTTAACACTAGTCCACAACACTAATCAACTTGTTTATCAAACTTTTTTATTCAACATTTGTTGAATCAAATACAAAAAATAAAATTACCTCTAAACACAGTATTTCATCAAAATAAGTATACAATTACAGTTCTGCACAGTTTGTTTCATAATTAGCTTGTACAGGTGAGGCTACAAATAATTTTAGAATAGAAACACATACACACTGATAAGATAAATTAATGCAATTTAAAAAACATTGGTTAAGGTGTCAATTATGTAAACAATAAATATTTTTGTAATCTAGGCCTCATAATTTAATACGATGTGAATATGTCAGAAACATGAACTTGCATTAACAAGTAGACAATGTACAATGTGCTCTAAGGAAAGTGTAATATGAAAATTTAATGTACACAACCTTATGAAAATTTTAGAAATGTGCAACTAACTTATTTCAGCTTTAATGTTTTTGAATTTTAATCTTCATAATGACACTTGTACTTACTTGATTCGATAATTGTTCCTGTATAATTGTGTAAATATTAAAAAAAAAACTTCTTGTAGTCAAATCAGTCACACTGTACAAGTTTAGAAATATCAGAATGCAGAGTAGTGCTCATTACATGTTGTTGAGGGAGCAATAAGACTTTGATGGTCCAATAGGTCTTCTGCTACTTCACACTTCATGTTTTTATGATGTATTATGTGTGCTCAACCAATGGCCAATGTATCCCGCCTGACCAGGTGAGCTGAGTATATGGAAAATGAAACCATATATATGTGTATATACTTGGATCAACAGCTGGTCAAGGAAGAATTTTCACCAATGTTAGAGCATATTTTAACAGATGGAGAGTTATCTGTTTGGGATTTCAATCTTGGCAAATTGGCCTAAA
Organism: Limulus polyphemus; assembly: GCF_000517525.1. Lineage (NCBI taxonomy): Eukaryota > Metazoa > Arthropoda > Merostomata > Xiphosura > Limulidae > Limulus > Limulus polyphemus. The sequence continues at coordinate 202,618 of NW_013665704.1, read as the reverse complement.
AATTAAGGCTGAGGAATCAAATTTTATGTTTGGTTAAGAACAAGCACTCGCTTTATGGTTTAACTAAACTCTTTACAATGATAATTAGACAATTTTGCTAACTGTACAAGGTTGTTTGACATATTTTCTCATAGTGCCAACAAGTTACTAGAACATAATAACAATATTTTTATCTCTATTGCACATAAGATGTTTGAATGGAATACAGTAAGAGAAAATAAATAATTGCAGTGTATTATATTCACTGATAAATGAATGTGACATCTCAGTAAAGAACAGTAAAACCAAACTTCCCTAACTGCATAATAACTTTGGGAAATTTAATATTGATATAGAAGTATTTTGATCACTCTGAAAGAGCAAACCACACATTCTAATGGTAAATTTTAAGATACTAATTATAGTAGAGCATGAAAAATATAAAAAGACAATTGTTAAAAGTAAGACCTTGCAGACTAAAATTTAGATTGAGAACCCTAATATCACAGCTTATAAAGCATCAGTCTCAGTGTACTAGTGAGGAGCAAAAAACCCAAGTTCAAGTCCTAATTGAGGTAGAATTCTTAAGATAATGATTAATTATAATGGCAATATCCTCCTTGTAATAGGGGAGGGAGGAGGACTGAATATACTGCAAAATACCTTCTCATCTAAAGAGGTTAATTAGTAACAAGGAATGAGTCAAAATCAGTTGGCATTAGTCATCATTTCAGTAATCTAGTGAGGAAATAGCATACCAAGTGTCTTACCTTTACACTGAGAATCTACATGGACACAGAATGTGAAGGCCAAAGCTTTACATGGTCTTACCTAATGAAAAGTCACAGTCTAACAGATTTGCTGATTAAGTGCCAGATTTTACAGCATGCCCTGTCACAGTGTCATCAAATTATGTACATAAAGACTATGTTAAACTTGTTACACACAAGATGTTTGAATCGGACATAAGGTGAAACTTACTGGAGAGAGTGGTAATAATGAAAAAACACTAATTTTGGTTAGTTGATTATTTTCACGCGTCTTTACACTAACTGATTAAGCTGCACAACCCTGAATTAATTAAAAATAATAAATAGAAATCATATTGGTAATATTTAGATTGCATAATTAGATGGAATAATGGAAAGTGCTAATTTTGCTCAGTTGCTTGTTTTCGTGACAATCAACTTAACTGTAATTTGTGTCCATAATTAATTGATTATATCAATTTATCAACTTAATTTTCCAGCTCTGAAACTTATTATAACTGGAGTATAGGAAAAAACCTTACAAGTGTGATGTTTCAGATTACATAAAAAGGCGTTAAACCTTTCTCAACTTTTACTATTATTATTATACATAAATGTCTAATCAGCTAACATTATGAGGTAACATACAGTTCACAAGACTGTGGAATTTTTGAAATAAAATTTATTGTCTGATGGAAAAAATGCCAGGAAAATCTGATTGACCCCCCCCCCCACCACACACACACATAAACAAGTTGAAGGTAACTTCCAGAATTTTGCTTTTCTTTAACAATGAACTCAGTCAATACAATACCATTATCAATTCAATTTTGCCATACCATGTTTTGCATCTAAGCTATTCATATATATTTGTTCATGCATGTTTTTGGTTTTTAACATTTAGTGATCACAATTTTAGAGGGCATCATGTATGATACTCCATACACAAATTAGTAAAAAAATTATAGTTTACATTGGTGCAACCACAAACTTAAATGGTGTTTAGAATCTACACAATGTATATAACAGTTCAAAACATTTTGTAAATTTTATTACATTAAAAACTTTTCCTGGAACTGAAAGTCAAACTGGGCTTCTACTGTAGACAAAAGCAATGTAATACTATTGTTGAATTAATTCAAATATGTTTGTTACTGAGGGTTTATGAATTAAAGGGATATGTATATTTGTGTGTAGTATATATATATATATATATAGTTTTGGCTTGAGATTTAGAGGTGTGCATTTTTATGGTTGTGTGAAGGGATAGAAATAATTAAATAAAATTACATTCACTCAAGGGAAAGCCATCAAGAAGACCACATTCCCTCATGTAAAGATTCATTTCTTCATCAATTGTTTGTTTATTTAATCTATGCAATATGTTCAGATTCATTGGTCATAACTAAAGGAATACGGATGGACCATACATTCCCAATTGGGAAATCCAAATAAAAAAATGAAATTCCTCAAGTAAAGTTAAGTTCCTTGGGATTGCAGAAATGTAATATTTCGATCACTGGTGTGTATGTACTAGAATTCTTCAGTTCAGAATTTTTATAAACTTATTGTGTTTTTCTAGCTATATGACAAACAATGTGTAAAAAAAAATACTTGTGCAATAGGCAAAGTATAATGGTAGAACTTGTTAGCCTGGCTGTCATATGAATTCCACATCACTACAATCAGTGAAATTGTTGAAGGGGCCTCTTAGTTTATTCGTTAGGTTAGTTCCAGCTGAAAAAATGGTCAGATAAGAAATTTGCCATTTCTACTTCTTAACAATGCAACATTAAATAAAACTTAGCTGGAAGACTTTGTGACTGAAAATTTTATCTTATGAAACCAATGAAATTTAAAATACTAATTACCATTCTACTCAACAGATATTGCCACAGTATAATCTCAAACTCAAATGACTAGAAGTAGTCTAAAAATTAGACTGTGAGGTCTAACCTTTAAAGGTTCAAAATGTTTCTAAACTCTGTGGTGTAACAAATTACTTTAAATTTTATTCATCAACTCTTTTGCTAAATGTAAGAGACTGTATAGTATGGCCTTTTACAATGTCAGCCAATTTCCTTTGCAGGGCTTGGCAATTTGTGCTTGAAGCAAGTTGAATATGCCTCCAGAAAAGTTATAAAAAAGCTTACAGGTGGATGACAGACAACATTCGTCAGTTAGAAGATGGTCTTATCACACACCCGTACGGTACTTGCCATATTACATCTGCTTATCATAAGGAACTACAATGCAGAATTAACTGATCACGATCTGGCACATTACACAGATATACACAAATTTTCAGTTCACAACTGTTAATAATGGATTTATTATTTCTAGTATACACAACTTAAATCATTTTTAAATACTAGTGTTCATAACCTAAGTACTTTCATTTACATATTATATATTGCATCTTTCACTGAACATAATCATATTAACTGAAAGTATGTATACTGTACACACATTTTTTGTATCTGTTTTCAAAGGTCATTGACTATCTACAAATTCAATCACTTATTATGTTTAGCTTAAAACACTTCTCTTGGATATAATAAGTGATTGAATTTGTAAGTTTAGCTTAAAACACTTCTCTTGGATTGTTTATATCGTATACAAAAGCATCATACAGTCTAATAATTATCACTCAATAAACATCTGACAGAACTATTCAGTAGTGTAAGAACCTTTCCTTGCTTGAAGATATTACCTTGTAAAAAGGAAGTGTAAAAATACTTCCCTCTATGGAAGTCTAGAAACATTAATAACTTCTTATTTAACAGGCCTAGTCTTTATGTATGACCTTGAAAAACTTCTCTCAGTTTTCAATTACAATAATTTTCACAGATTGATTTTATCCCTCATGCTTATTAAAAGTCTTTAGCACTAACAAATAGACAAGTTTTTCCAAATACTCACAAATGAATGAAAAAAATAATATCTAGCACTTAAACCTAACACAGGACATTTACATATAACATGGGCCTATGAAGATATAAATAGTAAAAGTTGTATATTAATACATTTTTTATTTGCCCAAAGTTACATATGGGACTATTTTTGCTGGTCATCCCTAATTCTGAATTGATAGAAAACACATTTTTAAATCTACTATTATTAACAGATCTTACAAATTATATCATGCACTATACTATAATAAAATATAATAAGCAATCAAATGTCAATAGTTACTTTGCCTGCTAGTAAGTAGAACTGGGCAATTAGCGGTACTTGCTAATCAATCAATCAACGGCCAAATTAATTGACCAGTACAGTGTTCCTCAAACCATGGTATAGACAAGCAAGAAAAAGCTTGCACCAAAAAAATGCCTATCAGTTGTATTCCCTTTAGCAGTTAAAAATTAGTGAGAGTGGCAAATAGCCTTAGTAGAGTTGGTCATAACAAAGGTAGGACAAGTGAAGTCGGTGGCAATGAGAATCAAACCTGATACACTCAAATCACAAGTTCCCCTCTGAATCCATAGAGATTTGAAGTAAAAAAATCAAACACTTTTAAGGCTAACATCTGGCAGAACACAGAGAGCCCATTGTGTAGCTTTCTGCTTGACAACGAACATAACAGCAACATTTAAAATACTTGGATAATTGGAATAATCAAAAATAGTAATAATCAGTTATCTTAAGTAGAGCCATGGCAACAACAGTAAACATATTTTCACTCATAATATATAATTTCTTTTATCAACAGTTTGTGATCATTGCATCCAAATTCAGAACTGAAAAGTTTTCTAAGGAAATGGGATATGATAATGTTTATTGTGAGAATATGTAGGAGAGTTAGGTAGGGTTTGAAGTTTAAATCCAATTTTGTTAGAAACTCCCATGTGTTCCAAGCCACATATTTCTCTCCATATACTTTTCAGTTCTAACTCATGAATGTAGTAATCATAAACTGTTGATAAAAGAAAGTCTACATATTATGAATGAAAATCCAAGCCTCAAAAGACATTCAAACTCTTCCCCCTTGCTGTATTCAAATAGCTCTCTTTCTTTGAAAACTGAATATCTTATAATTTCTTAGCACTAGTCATTGTGTTTTTATATAAAATATTATTTACTTTCATTATTATAAAGAGACAGAATGTTATTTCCTCCGTATTGGTTATTCTACATTTTTCAAGTACTGTGAGTGTCATGATGAGGCTACTTAAAATGTTAAATTCAGTGTTAATAGAGATTCCATGCCATTAACTTTGATTATATACTGTAAATTGACATTAGACTGAAGGCCAAAACATAACATCATTTCTCAAACTAGAAAACGTTTATCAAATAGTTCACTTTCTAATACCCATTTTTAATCATTTTTTGAAGATTTCTTTTAAAATTTAAATAATAACAGGTAAGTGTGATAGGCTGATTGCATTGAAATAATACTGTCATGAGACCAGTGGTGTCTGATTGATGAAGCTCAACTTCATATTTTCAAGTGTAATTTTACAACAAAAAATTTGAATTAAAAATTGATTTTACAGTGTGAAGAATTCAATTAAAAGCAAACTTATGATAAATAAGTTTTGTATTGTTACATTGAAAAGATGAAGAAATAATGTTGTTTTTCTTATCCACAAAAACAAATGTAAAATGTTGATGATAACAAGGTTTTAAGTGTTGCTGGCTATGAGGAAGATTCTGCTGCTTTACAAAAGGATTTAGATCATTTAGTGAATTGGGCAAATAACTGGCAGATGGGTTTTAATTATAATAAATGCAAGATAATGCATGTTGATTAACATAATTTGAATTATACGTATAATTTGGATGAGAATAACCTTAACAGTGTTATGAAAGAAATGGATCTTGGTGTAATGGTTGGACAAATAGGATCTTAGGTTGTATCTACAGAAATATTGAATACAAGTCGAAAGAAGTTAAAATTTCATTGTATAAGTCACTGGTTAGGCCTCATTTAGAGTACTGTGTTCAGTCTCGGGCTCCTTACCTTAGAAAGGACATTGAATTGTTGGAAAGGGTTCAGAGAAGGGCTACTAGAATGGTGCTTGGGATAGGGATGTTTTCATACAAGGAAAAGTTAAGATTTCTGAAATTGTTTTTTCTTGATAAAAAGAAGAATTAGAGGGAATCTGATTGAGATGTTCAAGATTGTTAATGAAATTGATAGTGTTGATGCATCATTTTTTTTCATACTTAATTAATGGTGAGAACAGTAGGACTAGAGGACACAAATATAAATGTTGGCAGGGTAGGATTCATCTTCAACTAAGACAGTTTTATTTTACTAACAGGGTGACTGGCTTGTGGATGTTATGAAGGCCGTAAATTTAAGTGAGTTTAAGAGAAAGCTTTGAGTTTTTTTTGTTTTCTTTTCATTTAATAGTTTTAATTTAGTTTAGAGGATGGGACAGCCTAGGTAGACCAAAAGGTCCATTGTTGTCCCTATACATTATGTTATATTACAAACTCAATGTTTTCATGCTTTGACCTTCAGAACCACTGTCAATATAGATGACTGATATAAATGTAAAAGTCAACAAGCATCAATTTTTCTATACTAATAGTAATATATCATCTTTATGCTTTATAACCTCAGAAAGGTTGATGTACAATTTATACTGTTAATATCATAGCTTATCAAATAGGCTAAACAGTAAAGACCAATTTTTTCCTTATTCAATCAGTCACAAAAATACAATAAAAAATATAAAAAAAAACTTTTCACACTACCTCCTGGGATGCCATGTTTCCTCCTTGTCCTACTCCTAGTTTTTCCATTAGTTTACTTGCTGTTCCTCATTATAACATGAATTCTATGGTTCAATGAGTATTGTCCCTAACTCTAAGGTCAAGCCTAAACTAAGGATAATTCAAAGGTGTGGTATCACTATCAGTATTGCTATACTATACTCTACAGCATTAACACAATACCAGTTACTAATCTATTACTTATACTGATACTATCGTCTGTAATTTTTCAAATTTTCTTCAATGTTCAATTGAGCACACTTTTGACAGTTAAAATTAAACACTAGGTGGTGAAAACAATAAACAAAGTATTCGTTTTTTGATTCAATTAAAACAGTATGAAAACAGAATTAACTAAATTCTTATTGAAATCGGTTTTCGCCTGAGGATACAAACATATCGTTTTACTTAGTATTCAACAGTCTACGTCGAAGACATTGAAGCTTGCTTCACCTGCCATCTACCGGTAGATGTCTTGAGGTAGAGAAAAAGAGGCATAGCTACAAAGTGATTCATACTTTTTCTGAGAATGAATGTAATAGCTAAATATTTTTCGATACTCTACTAACGAAAATTTTTAAACATCCTTATTTACGTTCTTCTATTGTTTCTTATTATAAAGAACATTATAAAATCCTACTCGCAATTTATTGTATAAACGTCTGCTTTTGCTTATATAAATTAGCAATGAAAATAAACCAAAATTAATTTTCTCTGTATACAATTGCACAGCATTTCAAAAACTTTTGTATTTAATATTTAAATTTCAATTCCCAGTAATAGAAGTATTAACATATTTATAAATTTAAACTAAAAGTTTGTTTCTAGATTAAATCATATCGTCATCTGGTAACATTTAATTTTATTAGTATTAATTTAATTTAATTTTAAATGATAGATGTAGTCACGTGGTGTTACTGCTTGGTGTAATCTCTATAGTGCATAATTAACATAAACATTGACTAAGACTGTGTGTTCTGTGGTAGGTCAGCGATAAGTTACAGTGCTAAAATCCATGCTTCGATTATGAGTTATCTGTTAGTGTTAGTCAGTCGTAAGGATATTCAAATACGTGTTCAATTCAAAACCTTCTGACGTTCTCCATCTTTCATGTACATGAGTCCAAATGAAATTACATGTGTTTATACATTAAATCATATTGTTACGACAGCGAAAGTCACGTGACCCTGGCAACACGTAATGAGTATCTCAAACGTTCCTGAAGGCTCGAGTCCCAACAGGTAAGTGTAAAATGGCAAGCACACATAGTGTCTACGTGACAGGAAAGCTGGATGGCCAAAAGTGCAACTTTGTCATAGATTCTGTATCTCAGCAAATCCTTGTGAGTATCAAGATGCTAGATCACAAAAAAAAGTACCAGAAGCCATACAGAAGCTCTGTGGTGTGACAGGACATTATACAAGGTTGTGGGGACCAGTGTGGGTAACTATTGAGCTCATGGGCATAAAGGACAGACACGAAGTATACTTGGCTGACATTGAAGACCCATGCATATTAGGGTTGGACTACTTACTACCGAGGGAGTGTGTAGTTAACTTTGATAAAATGACGTCTGGGAACAACAAAGGCCAAATTCCGGTAAGTGTTAAAAGAGAGGTTGAACAAGCTGAAGTCAAAGTGACTGAAGGAGTTGATAATGGTGAAGTGGAACCAAATATAGATATTAAAGCAGAGCAGGAGAAAGACCAAGATTTGAAGTCAATAATTGATTTTCTAAAAGCAAGTGTTTTGCGCCCTGCTTGGGAGAAGGTGTCTAGCTTAAGGCCTGTGACAAAGAACTATTACGCACAGTGGGACCAGTTGAAGCTTCAAGATGGTATTCTTCTTTGGAGATGGGAAACTGCAGATTGGAAAGTGACGACCTGGCAAACGGTTATACTGAGAAAGGTACGGGAAGTTGTGCTGTATCAATCCCATGATAGTTTAACAGGAGGACATCTCGGAGTTAAGAAAACATTGAGTCACCTGTGACAGAGATTTTACTGGATCGGTATGAGGCAAGATGTGGAAGAATCGTGCAGAAAATGCAGTACATGTTGTGCTAAAAGGGGACCCAAGCATAAGGGAC